>NC_092127.1:123195488-123498821 GCF_043159975.1 Macaca nemestrina | reverse complement strand
AAAAGATAAAGCAAAATAAGCAGTTTTGCCAGAGGTGGATTGCAAAGTAAATTTTTTTGTGAGATGGAGCCTCGCTCTATCGCCCAGGTTGGAGAGCAATGACACAATCTCGGCTCACTGCAACCTCCGCCTCCAAGGTTCAAGCAGTTCTCCCGTCTCAGCCTCCTGACTAGCTGGGATTACAGGATGTGCCACCACGCCTAGCTAATTTTTGTATTTTTAATAGAGATGGGGTTTTACCATGTTGTTCAGGCTGGTCTCGATCTCCTGACCTCAAGTGAACCACCTACTTCAACCTCCCAAAGTGCTGGGATTACAGGCATGGGCCACTGCATCCAGCTGAAAAGTAAAATTTTCAATGTTGAGAGCTAAACATTTGAGCAAAGTCTTGAAGAAATTAAATGAGCCCTTATTTGTTAGCATATGTGGGAAGACATTCCATTTACAGTGCATGGCCAGTGCAGAGCCCTAAGGGATATTCTATAACACATTAACCCATGTGAGAAATGATAGTTTGAGCCAGGATGATAGCATTTGAGGTTCTAACAATTTGGAAGGATTGGAATATTTTGATAAATTAGACAAGATAGGGCCTGCAAATAAACATATGAAAAACATGTGCCAACCTGAGGAACATAATTATTTCAATTATCTGAGTCTGACACTCATTAAATATGCAAAGGTAAACAGATACTGAATAACTTTACAAATGAAGTTATTTGCATCTTTATATAAATAATTGGTTACCTTATTTTATTTAATCTTTATTTTGAAAAGTATGCTAAAAAATGAATTTCTATTTTTTGCCTACATTGATTATAGAAAACTTCCAGATTAAATCAGCAAATCATAAAAACTACATAGAGATGAAAGAGATGGATAAGAGGTGATAATCAAGTAGTACATTTTTCATTCTCCATTTATCTAAATTTCATGGTCATTTAACTTTTAATAAAATAATCTTTTAGTAGGCATGACAATGTTTCTTGGAAATTAGTTGAACTTTAAAAACTGTATTCACTCATATAATTCAGGAATATTGTGATGTTTATGCAATGAATATAGAACATTTATAAATCCAAGTTTTTTCAAAAAGTATCAACATTTTACTGAGGAAAACACTGGTCTTGTATTTAATATATTAATATGGTTTGCATCTGTTTCTACACTGAAATTTCATGTTAAATTGTAATCCCTAATGTTGAAGGTGGGGACTGGTGGGAGGTAATTGGGTCATGGCAGCAGATTTCTCATGAATGGGTTCATACCATCCCCTTGGCACTGTCCTTGCAACAGTGAGTGAGTTCTCACAAGATCTGGCCATTCAAAAGTGTTTGAGACCTTCCCCTTCTTGTTCTTGCTTCTGCTTTGGCAATATGATGGATGCTTCTGCAGCCCCTTCTCCTTCCGCCATGATTGTAAGTTTCCCAAAGCTTTCCCAGAAGCCAAGCACATGCCAGCATCCTGCTTGCTATACAGCCTGCAGAACTGTGAGCCAACTAAACCTTTCTATATAAATTACTTAGTCTCACCTATTTCTTTAGAGCAATGTGAGAACTGCTTAATAGACATGGAAAACTCCTTGTGTAATTTAAAAATGAACTGAGAGGGCAGTTCCAAGATGGCTGAACAAGAACAGCTACAGCCTCCAGCTCCCAGTATGAGTGACACAGAAGATGGGTGATTTCTGCATTTCCAGCTGAGGTACTGGGTTCATCTCACTGGGGCGTGTCAGACAGTGGGTGCAGGACACTGGGTGCAGCCCACCGAGCGAGAGCCAAAGCAGGGTGAAGCATCGCCTCAACAGGAAGCACAAAGGGGAAGGGAATTCCCTTTCCTAGCCAAGGGAAACTTTGACATAAAACACCCAGAAAATCGGGTCACTCCCACCCTAATACCGTGCTTTAACAAGGGTCTTAGCAAATGGCACACCAGGAGATTATATCCCACACCTGGCTCGGAGGGTCCAACACCCATGGAGCCTCCCTCATTGCTAGCACAGCAGTCTGAGATTGAACTGCAAAGTGGCAGTGAGACTGGCGGAGGGGTGCCCGCCATTGCTGAGGCTTGAGTAGGTAAATAAAGTGACTGGGAAGCTCGAACTGGGTGGAGCCCACCACAGCTCAGGGAGGCCTGCCTGCCTCTGTAGACTCCACCTCTGGGGACAGGGCATAACCAAACAAAAGACAGCAGAAAATTCTGCAGATTTAAATGTCTCTGTCTGACAGCTTTGAAGAGAGTAGTGGTTCTCCCAGTATGGAGTATGAGATATGAGAACGGAGAGACTGCCTGCTCAAGTGGGTCCCTGACCCCCAAGTAGCCTAAATGGGAGACACCCCTGACTAGGGACAGACTGACACCTCACACCTCACATGGCTGGGTACCCCTCTGAGACAAAGCTTCCAGAGGAATGATCAGGCAGCAACATTTGCTGTTCAGCAATATTCACTCTTCTGCCTGCTGATACCCAGGCAAAGAGTGTCTGGAGTGGACCTCCAGCAAACTCAAATGGACCTGCAGCTGAGCATCCTGACTGTTAGAAAGAAAACTAACAAACAGAAAGGACATCCACACCAAAACCCCATCTGAACATCAACATCATCAAAGACCAAAGGTAGTTAAAACCACAAAGATGGGAAAAAACAGAACAGAAAAGCTGGAAATTCTAAAAATCAGAGTGCCTCTCCCCCTCCAAAGGAACGCAGCTCCTCACCAGCAACAGAACAAAACTGGAAGGAGAATGACTTCGACGAGTTGAGAGAAGAAGGCTTCAGATGATCAAACTTCTCCGAGCTGAAGAATGGAGTTAGAACCCATTACAAAGAAGCTAAAAACCTTGAAAAAAGATTTGACGCTGGCTAACTAGAATAGTCAGTGCAGAGAAGTTCTTAAATGACCTGATAGAGCTGAAAACCATGGCACGAGAACTACATGAGAAATGCACAAGCTTCAGTAACCGATTTGATCAACTGAAAGAAAGGGTATCAGTGATTGAAGATCAAATGAATGAAATGAAGTGAGAAGAGAAGTTCAGAGAAAAAAGAGTAAAAAGAAATGAAGAAAGCTTCCAAGAAATATGGGACTATGGGAAAAGACCAAATCTACGTCTCAGTGGTGTACCTGAAAGTGATGGGGAGAATGGAACCAAGTGGGAAAACACTTTGCAGGATATTATCCAGGAGAACTTCCTCAACCTAGCAAGGCAGGCCAACATTCAAATTCAGGAAATACAGAGGATGCCACAAAGATACTCCTCAAGAAGAGCAACTCCAAGGCAAATAATTGTCAGATTCATTGAAGTTGAAATGAAGGAAAAAATATTAAAGACAGCCTGAGAGAAAGGTGGGGTTACCCACAAAGGGAAGCCCATTGGACTAACAGCGGATCTCTCAGCAGAACCTCTGCAAGCCAGAAGAGAGTTGGGGGCCAATATTCAACATTTTTTTTTTTTTTTTTTTTTTTGAGATGGAGTCTGGCTCTGTTGCCCAGGCTGGAGTGCAGTGGCCAGATCTCAGCTCACTGCAAGCTCCGCCTCCCGGGTTTACGCCATTCTCCTGCCTCAGCCTCCCGAGTAGCTGGGACTACAGGCGCCCGCCACCTCGCCCGGCTAGTTTTTTTTTTTTTTTTTTTTTTTGTATTTTTTAGTAGAGACGGGGTTTCCCGTGTTCGCCAGTATGGTCTCAATCTCCTGACCTCGTGATCCGCCCGTCTCGGCCTCCCAAAGTGCTGAGATTACAGGCTTGAGCCACCACGCCCGGCCTCAACATTTTAAAAGAAAAGAATTTTCAACCCAGAATTTCATATCCAGCCAAACTAAGTTTCATAAGTGAAGGAGAAATAAAATCCTTTACAGACAAACAAATGCGGAGAGATTTTGTCCCATCAGACCTGCCCTACAAGAGCTCTTGAAGGAAGCACAAACATGGAAAGGAACAACCGGTACCAGCCACTGCAAAAACATGCCAAAATGTAAAGACCATCAATGCTAGGAAGAAACAGCATCAACTAATGAGCAAAATAACCAGCTAACATCATAATGACAGGATCAAGTTCACACATAACAATATTAACCTCAAATGTAAATGGGCTAAGTGATCCAGTTAAAAGACACAGACTGGCAAATTGGATAAAGAGTCATGACCCATCAGTTTGCTGTATTCAGGAGACCCATCTAACGTGCAGAGACACACAAACCCTCAAAATAAAGGGATGGAGGAAGATCTACCAAGCAAATTGAAAACAAAAAAAGGCAGGGGTTGCAATCCTAGTCTCTGATAAAACAGACTTAAAACCAACAAAGATCAAAAAAGACAAAGAAGGCCATTACATAAAAATAAAGCGATCAATTCAACAAGAAAAGCTAACTATCCTCAATATATATGCACCCAATATAGGAGCACCCAGATTCATAAAGCAAGTCCTTAGAGACTTACAAAGAGACTTAGACTCCCACACAATAATAATGGGAGATTTTAACACTCTACTGTCAACATTAGACAGATCAACAAGACAGAAAGTTAACAAGGATATCCAGGAATTGAACTCAGCTCTGCACCAAGCAGACCTAATAGACATCTACAGAACTCTCCACCCCAAATCAACAGAATATACATTCTTCTGAGCACCACATCTCACTTATTCCAAAATTGACCACATAGTTGGAAGTAAAGCAATCCTCAGCAAATGTAAAAGAACAAACATTATAACAAACTGTCTCTCAGACCACAGTGCAATCAAACTAGAACTCAGGACTAAGAAACTCAATCAAAACCACTCAATTACATGGAAACTGAACAACCTGCTCCTGAATGATTGCTGGGTACATAACGAAATGAAGGCAGAAATAAAGATGTTCTTTGAAACCAATGAGATACAACATACCAGAATCTCTGGGACACATTTAAAACAGTGTATAGAGGGAAATTTATATCACTAAATTCCCACAAGAGAAAGCAGGAAATATCTAAAATTGACACCCTAACATCACAATTAAAAGAAATAGAGAAACAAGAGCAAACACATTCAAAAGCTAGCAGAAGGTAAGAAATAACTAAGATCAGAGCAGACCTGAAGGAGATAGAGACACAAAAAAACCCTTCAAAAAATCAATGAATCCAGGAGTTGGTTTTTTGAAAAGATCAACAGAATTTATAGACCACTAGCAAGACTAATAAAGAAGAAAAGAGAGAAGAATCAAATGGATGCAATAAAAAATGATAAAGGGGATATCACCACCAATCCCACAGAAATACAAACTACCATCAGAGAATACTATAAACACCTCTACACAAATAAACTAGAAAATCTAGAAGAAATGGATAATTTTCTGGACACTTACACTCTCCCACGACTAAACCAGGAAGAATTTGAATCCCTGAATAGACCAATAGCAGGCTCTGAAATTGAGGCAATAATTGATAGCCTACCGATAAGAAAAAGTCCAGGACCAGACAGATTCAGAGCCGAATTCTACCAGAGGTACAAGGAGGAGCTGGGACCATTCCTTCTGAAACTATTCCAATCAATAGAAAAAGAGGGAATCCTCCCTAACTCATTTTACGAGGCCAACATCATCCTGATATCAAAGCCTGACAGAGATACAATAAAAAAAGAGAATTTTAGGCCAATATCCCTGATGAGCATCGATGCAAAATGCTCAATAAAATACTGGCAAACCAAATCCAGCAGCACATCAAAAAGCTTATCCACCATGATCAAGTTGGCTTCATCCCTGGGATGCAAGGCTGGTTCAACATACACAAATCAATAAACATAATCCAGCATATAAACTGAACCAAAGACAAAAACCACATGATTATCTCAATAGATGCAGAAAAGGCCTTTGACAAAATTCAACAGCCCTTCATGCTAAAAACTCTCAATAAATTCGGTATTGATGGAACGTATCTCAAAATAATAAGAGCTATTTATTACAAACCCACAGCCAATATCATACTGAGTGGGCAAAAACTGGAAGCATTCCCTTTGAAAACTGGCACAAGACAGGGATGCCCTCTCTCACCACTCCTATTCAACATAATGTTGGAAGTTCTGGCCAGGGCAATCAGACAAGAGAAAGAAATTAAGGGTGTTCAGTTAGGAAAAGAAGAAGTCAAATTGTTCCAGTTTGCAGATGACATGATTGTATATTTAGAAAACCCCATCGTCTCAGCCCAAAATCTTCTTTAGCTGATATGCAACTTCAGCAAAGTCTCAGGATACAAAATCAATGTGCAAAAATCACAAGCATTCTTATACACCAGTAACAGACAAACAGAGAGCCAAATTATGAATGAACTCCCATTCACAATAGCTTCAAAGAGAGTAAAATACCTAGAAATCCAACTTACAAGGAATGTAAAGGATCTCTTTAAGGAGAACTACGAACCACTGCTCAGAGAAATAAAGGAGGACACAAACAAATGGACTAATTACACTAAGAAATGTAATTGCTAGTTACACCTAAAGAATTGTTTCTGCTATTTTGATTGTAGCAGAAAATCAATGAACTAAATTTTCCAGTTTTACTCTCAGAATTAAAATTATTAAAATACTTTTTCAGTGAAAAGAGTGAAAAGAGGTGGGAATTGGACTACATTATATGTCACTTCAACCTGATAGACTATTGATGAAAAGAAAGTATTTTTAAAAGGAAATTTCTAGTTAAGCAATTAGTACAACTACCAAAAAATAAACAATAAGGGCTTATTAATGAGATAATAAAAATAAAATTAATTTGTATTTCCCAAAGACAGTAATTCTGTCCCAAGAGGAAAATCATTATTCAAGTTTTTGAGACATATGAACAGTTTTTAAACACGCTGGTATAATGAAACCGAGACATGAAATAAATAGAAATTCAGGTGTTAGGGAGGGTTATGAACTATTAATGATTGTGTAAGAGTCACTTTTCTGCTGAGAAACAGTCAGTAATTCAATATGAAATTGTCTAAGAACTAGTGAGGTAGAACTTATTGATGGACACATTTGATGTTAAATAAGTTTAATCTAGTGGACAGCTTCACTGATAGAGATAT
This sequence comes from Macaca nemestrina, assembly GCF_043159975.1. Taxonomy (NCBI): domain Eukaryota; kingdom Metazoa; phylum Chordata; class Mammalia; order Primates; family Cercopithecidae; genus Macaca; species Macaca nemestrina. Next base: position 123,491,784 of record NC_092127.1, on the reverse strand, counting down.
GATAAAAAGAAGTGGTTAAAATTTACTGTAAGTAGGGTCTATATACTATGAAAATTAGGCCACTGGGGCCCAGATGCATTTCCAGGAGGAAATCCAATTAGGAAATTATATGCTAGGATGGAAGTTGTCTCAGACAAATTGTTCATCTCACATGGTGAGGGTGTCATATGGAAAATGTGTTTTCACAGTCTTGCAGAGGATATTCAACACAAACAGAATGAGAAGAGAAGCCCCAAATAACATCAGGACTAGCTGTCATTGACCATCTAGTAAGGACAGGCTGAATTCTATCCTAGCCATATAGGACAGGCTATCCTATCATTGATGAATAATGGGTGAATCTGAGACAGAAATAGTCAAATTCCAGTGGCTCACAACATTCAAGTGTTTGGCTCATCAAAGGTAAATCCACATAAAGAGCAATTGTGTTACCTAAACTACCACTAGATTTCCAAATGAGAAATAAAGAAGCAAGAGCTGAGCCTTTAAGTGATTCTATACTGCTAACGTATTGACTAAAAGGAGAAATTTAGTAGGAAAAGAATTTATTTGGAAGTTTAAATTTCTTAATAGGCTTTCTATGTTTCAAAGGATGTAACCTTGAAATATTCAGGGAATTTTCATAAAACATGTTGCATGAAAACAATTATGAACTACATAAAGTAGTGATAGGTAATTTCCAAGTTGATTTACTAAAGTTAAGTAAAAACAATCAGTATTTATGAAAAATAAGTCTATTTTATTTGAGGTGTTCCTTATAATGTACAAAATGAGTAATTATTTCTCTTGGTGGTATAACTTGATCAATTTATGAGACTATCATTGTGTAGGAGATTAGATTTAGAAATCTGATTTTATGATTTTGTGAAACAGTAATATATATATAAGAACACTTCAAATATGAAAGGTAGAACATAAAAAACATGAAAAGGAGTAGACTATAAAACTCTCTCACCTACAGCCTAATTCAATGGAGAATTTCTTTTAGCATTGTTTACTTAAAATATAATTCAATAAATAAAATGAGACTCCCAGAGAGTTTTTGTGGAACATATATTTCATAGAACAGCTTTCTACATAATAAAGATCTTTTCTGAACGAGATAAAAAGTGGTCCAAGGTAAACTTGGTGGCCTATTATATATTTCAAAAAGCTAAAATTGATTGATATTGGACACATATAATTTGTAACCTAATACCTCTCTGAGGCTAAACACAGGTTATTCAAGTGTTTCTACACTGTATTTGGATTGCAAATGTAGTTAATGGGGGAAGTAAAAACACTTTAGTATCAATGACTAGTTTAGTTAAAAGTTATGGAGGTCTGTGTTACAAGTGGGGAACTGGTACAATAGGCATATTCTTTGTGCATGTGTGAGAAAAAAAATATTAGGTTGAAGGGCTTCTACATTTAGCTTTTCTCAGAGGAATGAAGGTAGTATGCATTTAATTTTCAAGTATTTGGCATTCTCATTCATTTTAGAAATTTGTGATGTTACTTCTTATTTCTTGAAAGGTTTATAGTCTCAAAAATTCTATTCTAACCTCTTTTCTGATTTGTCTTCTTTCCCTTTTAGTAGTTCAAATGTTGTTTCTGTTCTTTCAAAGGCAGGGTTTTATTTCCTGAGAACTTTTAGATCTTTTTATCTTTATTGACTGATACAGCTTGACAAAATATATCATCATCTCCCACAGATTGGCTTATTCTTCCAAAGTCATTACCAAGAGCCATGTTTGACCCCTCCCTCTCAATGGTCACCCTAATTAGTTAACAAATTAGTTAACAAAACATTCTATCCAAACAATGCCCCATAAGGCTAATCTGTATAAAACCACCTATTCCTAATAATCTTAAAATGACATAATTGGATTAACTCCTAAACCCATTTGTAATCTTTCCCTATGATAACTCTGCCTACACATAGTAGTCATATTTAGGCTGGAGATAAAATTAACAACTAAAATGACTATTAGTCAAATGATAATATAAACCTATGCTTCTCTTAGTGTTTACTGCTTCAACTTGGAATGTTTCATTTTAAATTTTGACTCGAGTCTCTTTCTTCTTTTTTTGTTTTTTTGAGACAGAGTTTCTCTCTTCTTGCCAAGGCTGGAGTGCAATGGTGCAATCTCAGCTCACGGCAACCTCTGCCTCCTGGGTTCAAGTGATTTTCTTGCCTCAGCCTCTTGAGTAGCTGAGATTACAGCATGTGCCACCACGCCCAACTAATTTTGTAGTTTTAGTAGAGACTGGGTTTCTCCGTGTTGGTCAGGCTGGTTTTGAACTACCAACATCAGGTGATCCACCTGCCTCAGCCTCCCAAATTGTACTGGGATTACAGGTGTGAGCCCCCGCACCCAGCTGACTCCGGTTTCTTTACCTATGTCTGTTGAGGCAGATTTTCTGCAAGAAGAAACTGTAATCTGAATTGTCTATGACTTCAGGTGATCCTAATGAAGGATACCTTTGAGAACTAATATCAGAGTTCCAAACTCTGTTCGTTGGAATCACCAGGGAAACTCATTAGACAGCACATTATCACATTTCATTCTAGGCAACACTAACTCAATACATTTCAGGACAAAGCAATGGATGTGTAACCCAGTGCAGTGTCTATCGATCTTGGACATGCACCCACTACTCTGATAAAATCGAATTCTCCCCATTGTTCTCCATAGTTCAAAATGTTCTTAGCAATTTTCACATGTCTGTTGTACCAGGTATAAAGTATAATTTGGGGAACTTCTGTAATAATTTCGTAATAATTTATTGAGAAATATTTAAATACTATCCAAAAGAATCAGCTGTTTTTGTAAATGTATGTTTTACGTTGTTTTTTCCTCTTGAAAGTTCTTAATGTAAAAAAAATTATAGCAATTTATATCCTAGTTTTTAATATCCTTACACTTTTGGGTTAAAGAAAGAGAATTCTGGCTTACTTGATAACAATATATTATTTTTTTCAGTTGATACCTGTATTTAGCTACTACTGTTTTGCTAAATATTTAGCATCTTTCAACATGAATTGAGTCTAGGTTTTCTTATATGTTCTGTAAGTTTTAATTATGGGTTTTGTTTGACTCATAAAATAATTTAATAAATTTTCTTTTTCTATACACAGTGTTAAACAGTATAGAATTTTTTTTTTTTTTTTTTTTTTTTTTTTTTTTTTTTTTTTTTTAGACAGAGTTTCCCTCTTATTGCCCAGGCTGGAGAGCAATAGCGTGATCTTGACTCTCCGCAACCTCCACCTCCTGGGTTCGAGCGATTGTCCTGCCTCAGCCTCCCAACTAGCTGGAATTAAAGTCATGTGCCACCACACCCGGCTAATTTTGTATTTTTAGTAGAGACGCGGTTTCACCATGTTGAGAAGGCTGGTCTTAAACTGCCAACCTCTGGTGATCCGCCTGCCTTGGCCTCCCAGAGTGCTGGGATTACAGATGTGAGCCTCTGCGCCAGGCCAAAGAGTATAGAATTATAAGATTCTATTTTTAATTTAAATATAGCCTATGACATATAAAATCATATGTACTTGAGGACCTTTTATTATCAAATATTTGAAAAACCCTTAATTTTCTTTTTTTTTTTGGTTGTCTAGTCAAATGTATATTAGATTTTAAGCCAATTTTGAAGATTTGGATTTTCTTAAAACACAATTCAAAAAGTTCATGGAACACATAAACAGATTTTTTTATTTAATTAGGATCTTCTGAGGGATAAGAGAGTATCCATAAAATAATAATTGATAGCTTTGCAAAGTTTACAAAATTCATAATAGATGGATTTAGCAACAAAATAAATAGAATATGTGATGAAATGTTTGAGCGGGAACATCAACTGATAAAGTTTCTGAGAATACATTTTAAAATGTCAAATATATATGTAATGTGACAAAGAAAAGTTAAAAGATATAGTGAGTGAAATAAAAAATGTTAACATCTATCCATTTTTATTTATAAATGGAGATAAATGAAAGATTGAGAAAATACAAGATAAATGAATAAAGATGACTTACTACAGCTGAAGGAAAACCTTAATGTTCACATTTAAAGAATTCAACAAATGTGAATAGGATTAATACAAAAATATTTTTATTTCAAACTGTCTTTTGAAATGTAACAATTACAGAGAGAGGGAGAAAACTGAGAAAATTCTAAGAGCTTCCAGCATAAAAAGATAGATTAATTACCTAGGAAGATAATCTTACATGGATTATACTTTACAATAAAAACACCTTTAAACCTATACTTTTGAAAGTGATTAAAGAAAATTTAATTACAGAGCAAAATATTGGAGTTTTATGTTCCGGCTTTTGGTTTGTTTTGCTTAGTATTTACAAGCAATAGGTTATGAATAGAATTTTAAAAAAATAAATGATAGAGGGAAATTGCTAAATATTTAAACAATATTGATTAGAAAAAAACAGGAAAGTAGAGTATAACAAAACAAAAATATAGTGTAAATTAATTTTGAATATATATATAAACATTCTACATAAACATTTTCAAATTATATTTATTGATATTCTTTTTTTTTTTTTTTTTTTTTTTTTTTTTGAGACAAAGTCTCATTCTGTCACCCAGGCTGGAGTACAGGGCTGCAATCTCAGCTCACTGCAACCTTAGCCTTGTGGGATCAAGTGATTCTCCTGCCTCAGTCTCTCAAGTAGCTGATGTTTAGAGATGATGAGCATTTTTTCATATGTTTGTTGACTGCATTTATGTTTTTAGAAGTGTCTGTTCATGTTATTTGCCCATTTTTAATGGGGTTATTTGTTTTTTGGTTGTTGATTTGTTTAAATTTCCTATAGATTCTTGATATTTGTCCTTTGTCAGAGTTTGTGACTATTATCTCCCATTCTGTAGATTGTCTGTTTACTCTGTTGATAATTTATTTGCTGTGCAGAATATCTTTAGTTTAATTAGGTGTCACTTGCCTATTTTGGTTTTTATTGCAATTGCTTTTGGAGACTTAGCCAAAAACTCTTTGCCAAGGCCAATGTCAAGAAGTGCACTTCCTAGGTTGTCTACTAGTGTTTTTTTTTTTTTTTTTTTTGATATCTTACATTTAAGCCTTTGATTATTTTTTGAAAAAGTTATTGTATACAGTGAGGTGTAGGGGTCCAGTTTCATTCTTCGCCATATGGCTGGCCAGTTATGCCAGAATTATTTTTGGAATAGGGAGTTCTTTATTCATTGCTTTTTTTCCCCCAGCCTTGTTGAAGGTCAGATGGTAGTAGATATGTGGTTTTATTTCTCATTTTTCTATTCTCTTCCATTAGTCTATGTGTCTGTTTTTGTGCCAGTACCATGCTATTTTGGTTCCTGTAGGTTTATAATATAGTCAGATAATGTGATTCCTCTGGCTTTGTTGTTTTTGCTTAGGACCACTTTGACTATTTGCACTATTTTTTGGTTCCATATGAATTTTACGATAGTTTATTTTTATTTTTATAATTTTGTGAAGAATTACATTGGTAGTTTGCTTGAGATACTATTGAATCTGTAAGTTGCTTTGGACAGTATGGTCACTTTTATGTATTAATTGTTTCAATCTATGATCATGAAATATTTTTTCCATTTATTTTTGTTATCTCTGATTTCCTTCATCATTGTTTTGTCATTCTCCTTGTAGAGATATTTCACCTCTGGGTGAGATGTATTCCTAGATTTTTTTTTTTTTTTTTTTTTTTTTGAGACAGAGTCTTGCTCTGTTGCCAAGGCTGGACTCTAATGGTGCAATCTCCTGCTCACTGCAACCTCCGTCTCCCAGTTTCAAGCAATTCTCCTGCCTCAGCTTCCGGAGTAGCTGGGATTACAGGCATGTGTCACCATGCCCAGCTAATTTTTTTTTTTTTTTTCAGTAGATATAGGGGTTTCACTATGTTGACCAGGCTGGTCTCAAACTCCTGACCTCAGGTGATCTGCCTGGGTATTGTAAGTAAAATTGTGTTGTTGATTTTACTCTCCACCTGCGTGTCATGGTGTATAGGATTGCTACTGAGTTTTGTGCTTTGATTTTGTATTCTGTAACTTTACTAAAGTGGTTTATGAGTTCAACGAGCTTTTTGGCAGAGTCTTTAGGATTTTCTAGGTATAGAATCATATTGTCAATGAAGAAAGATAGTTTGTGGATTAGCCTATTCTCACACTGCTAATAAAGACATTCCTGATCCCGGGTAATCTACAAAGGAAAGAGGTTTAATTGACTTACAGCTTCACATGGCTAGGGAGGCATCAAAAGCACGGCAGAAGACAAAGGATGAACAAAATCATGCCTTACATTGTGGCAGACAAGAGGGCATTTGCAGGGGAACTCCCGTTTATAAAACCATCAGATCTCGTGAGACTCATTCAATACATGAGAACAGCACAGGAAAGACCTGCCCCCTTGATTCAATTACCTCCCACAGGGTCCCTCCCAGGACACATGGGAATTATGGGAGCTACAATTCAAGATAAGATATGGGTGGAGACATAGAGAGCTAGACCACAATAGTTTGAATTCTTTTCTTATTTGGATGCCTTTTATTTCTTTCTCTTACCTGATTACTCTGACTAGGATTTCCAGTACTATGTTGAATAGAAGTGGTAAGAATGGTCATCCTTGTCTTGTTCCAGGTCTCAATGTCATTTGTTCAAACTTTTGCCCATTCAGTATGATGTTGACTGTGGATTTGTCATAGGTGTCTCTTACTATTTTGAGGTATATTCCCTTGATATCTAGTATATTGAGGGGTTTTTATTTTAATGAAGGGATGTTGGATTTTTATCAAAAGCCTTTTCTGCATCTATTAAGAAAATCACACAGTTTTTGATTTTAGTTCTGATAATGTGGTAAATCATATTTGTTGATTCGTGTAATGCTGAACCAGCCTTGCATCCCAGGAACAAAGCCTTCTTAATTGTGGTGTATTAACTTGTTGATGTGCTGCTGGATTTGATTTACTATTATTTTATTGAGGATTTTTTTGGTTTATATTAATCAGGGATATTGGTCAAAGGTTTTCTTTTTTCATTATGTCTCTGCCCGATTTTGGTATTAGGCTGATGATGCTGGCTTCATAGAGTAAGTCAGGGAGGAATCCTTCCTCCTTGATTTTTTTTTTGAAATCATTTTAGTAGGATTCTATCAGTTTTTCTTTGTACATTTTAGAGAATTCATCTGTGAATCCATATGGTCAAGGGTTTTATTTTGTGTGTAAGTTTTTCATTATTCATTTAATTTCAGAAGTTGATATTGGTTTATATAGGTTTTTAATCTCTTCCTGATTCAATCTTGGGAGATATTGTGCTTCCAGGAATTTATCCATTTCCTCTAGGTTTTCTAAGTTGTGTGCATAGAGTTGTTAACAGTAGTCTCTGAGGATCCATTGTATTTCTGTTGTAATATTGCTTTTGTCATTACTGTTTGTGCTTATTTGGATCTTCTTATTTTTTGTTTTCTGTGTTAATCTAGCTAATGATCTATCAATCTTATTTTTTTTTTTGGAAGAGTCAACTCTTTTTTTATTAATCTTTTATGTGGATTTTTGCATCTCAATTTTATTATGTTCTCCAATTTTAGTTATTTCCTTTCTTCTGCTAGCTATGATTTTGGTTTCTCCTTTTTTCCTAATTCCTTTAGGTACAGAGTTAGACTGTTAATTTGAGATCTAACTTCTTGATGAAGGCATTTAGGGCTATACACTTTCCTTTTAACACAGATTTGGCTGCATCTCAGATATTTTGGTAAGTTGTGTCCATATTTTTGTAACTTGAAAAAACATTTTTAATTTTTTCCTTAATTTTGATATTCACCCAGGAGTTATTCAGGAGCATGTTGTTTAATTTACATGTATTTGTATAGTTTTGAGAGATCTTCTTGATCTTGATTTGTATTTTTATTGCACTGTGGTCTGACAGTGTGCTTGGTATATTAGTCTTTTTGTATTTGTAGAGACTTTCTTTATGACCAAGCATGTGATCATTCTTAGAATATATTCTGAGTGCACATTAATATAAGCTGTATTCTGTCGTTGTTGTGCGAAGTCTTCTATAGATATCTATCATGTCAAAATGATCAAGTGTAGAGTTTATATCTACATTTTCTTTGTTTCTTTGTTCATTTTCTGCCTCAGTGATCCATATAATGATGTCAGTGGGGTGTTGAAGTCTACCACTATTATTGTCTTGTTGTCTAAGTCTTTTCACAAGCAAAGAAGAATTTGTTTTATGAATCTGGGTACTCCAGTGTTGTGTGCACATATATTAAGGATAGTTGAGGTTTCTTGTTGGATTGTACCCTTTTTCATAATGTAAAAGTCTTCAATGTTCTTCTTCATTTTTATTGGCTTAAAGTCTGTTTTACCTGATAAAAGAATAGTGACTCCTGCTCTTTGTTTCCTGTTTGCCTGACAAATCTTTCTCCATCCTTTTACTTTGAGGCTGTGGGTGTCATTACATGTGAAATGGGTCTCAGAAAGAAAATAGATGGTTGAATCTTGACTTTTTATCCAATCTACCACACTGTGTCTTTTAAGTGGGACATTTAGCCCATTTATAATCAAGTTTAGTATTAATATGTGTGATTTTGATCCTGTCATTATATATGTTAGCTGGTTGTTATGTAGACTTGATTGCATAGTTGATTTATAGTGCCTGTGGGCTATTAGTTTAAGTGTGTTTTTGTGGTAACATGTATCTTTTTTTTATTATTCCATATTTAGCACTCCCTGAAGGATATCTTATAAGGCCAGTCTAGTGAAAATATATTCCATCAGAGTTTGAACGTCTGAGAAAGAATTCATTTATCCTTCACTTATGAAGCTTAGTTTTGCATAATACAAAATTACTGGTTGAAATTTCACTTCTTTAAGGGTGCTGAAAATAGGGGCCCAATCACTTCTGGTTGTAAAATTTATACTGAGATGTCTGCTGCCAGTCTGATGGGGTTCCCTCTGGTTAACCTGCCCCTTCTTCCTAGTGCCTTTAAGATTTTTATTTTGCATTGACCTTGTTAAATCTAATGACTATGTCCCTTGGGGATGGTTGTCTTTTATAGTATCTAACTAGACTTCTCTGTAGTTCTTAGATTTGCATGTCAACCTCTGTAGCAAGACTAGGAAAATTTTCATGTACTATATCCTCAAATATATTTTCCAGGTTGCTTATTCTCTCTCCTTTTCTTTCAGGAATATCAATGAGTCATACATTTGGTCTCTTTACATAATCTCATATTTTCAGAAGTTTTGTTCATTTTTATTAATTATTTTTTCTTTGTTTTTGTCTTACTGAGTTGATTCAAAGAACCAATCTTTGGGCGCTGAGATTTTTTTCTTAGCCGGATCTATTCTGCTGTTAATACTTCTGATTGTATTATGAAACTCTTTTTTCATGAATTTTTAGTTCAAGAAGTTCAGTTTGGGTCTTTCTTAAAATGGCAATTTCATCTTTCAGATTTTGAATCATTTCAGACATTTCAGACTGGTTAAGAACCATTGATAGGGAGTTGGTGGGCTCATTCAGAAGGGGATATTTTGGTTTTTTGAATCGCCAGAGTTCTTGTGCTAATTAGCTCTTATCTGGGATGGTTGGTGTCCCTTTAACTATGATGTAAATTGAGTATAGTCAGTTGGCTTCATTTCTGAAAGTTTTCAGAGGGCTAAGGCTCTGTACACTGTCTTTGTTGATTTCTTGCCTGGGTTTCATAGTGGGGAGAATTAACCAAGTGCTTTTCGGTGTTGTAGCACAGGCCAAAAACCAGTAGATGGAGCTGGAGGGCAATGGGTGGGAAATATGTTCTTAGCTGCTCAGCTCCTTCCTATAGCCTTATGTTCACAGCTGTGCTTTGCAGTGCAAAGGAGAGAGAGGTGACCCTGTCACCAGTCTGTTCATGGGCTTTGTAGAAGCCAACTTTGATCACTGGCATTGGGTCCATTATTTCTTGTTGTTGTTGTTGTTGTTAGGTGTTTCAGGCCATGAAACTTTCTTGGAAAGAGGCCTGTTAAGGACCAACCCAGTGGAGAGGCATGCCTAGGTCCAACACCAGCCCACGAACCCCTGTTACTCACCCCTCTGAGTTTTTTGAGAGTGTGGACTCCTCTCCCGCTTGAGCGCCAGGCAGATTCCAGCTCAGCACTCCCTAGCTACGGACCACAGCCCTCCCTAGCTACGGACCACAGCCCTCCCTAGCTATGGACCACAGCCCTGGGACACCAGGACTTGCTCAGGGCACCCTCCTCAGGACCACTGAGGTTGGGTTCCTGTTGCACTGTGGGATCCAAAGGGTGCCCAGGCTGCCAAACACACTCAAGTGAAGCACAGCATGCAGGCTATGCAGCAGAGGCTGCACTGTGTACACACTCCAGTGCTATAGCAAGGCAGTAGCCCTGGGAGGTGCTGACAGGCAGGTAAGTCTGTAAGACAGCCATGCCCTAGTCCCAGAGGGAAGTTGACCCTACTTTAATAATTTTATATCAACTAATAACTAATAAAATGTAAATAAGTTATTTAAATAATCATAAAATAGAGTGGAAGAGAAAAAATATGTAAATACAAAGTAATACTATTTTTCTACTCACTAGAAGGCACACATATCCTCAAAATTTCTTTGAATTGACTGTCAGATGATCATACCTAAGTTGTGTATCAGTTATAGTATCTCCTTTTTAATTTCTGTTTTTATTTGAGTCCTTTTTAATTTTTTTAGTCTAAAAACTTATCAATTGTGTTCATCTTTTCAGAAAATAAACTCTGTTTTGCTGATTTTTTTCTATTGTTTTTCTGTTACCTATTTCACTTATTTATATTCTAATTTTTATTATTTTCTTCCTTCTGCTACTTTTAGGCTTAATTTGTTCTTCATTTCATAGTTCTTGTTCTTCATTTCTTTAATACAAAGTTAGATCGTTTATTTGCACATTTCTTATTTTTTGGCATGAGCATCTATAACTATAAGCTTCCCTCTTAGTCTGTTTTTGCTGTGCGTCATAAGCTTTGGTATATTGTGTTTTCATTTTAATTTGTATGGGGATATTTTCTAATTCCCCTTTTCTGTTTCTCCTTTGATGGAATGAAATCAAGAATTTCCAATACTTGAGAACTTTTTAGTTGTTCTTTTGTTACTGATTTCTAGTTTATTGTGTTCAGAAAAGATACTTGGTGTGATTAATTTTTCTCAAGTTTGTTAAGGTATGTTTTGTGACATGACATGTGATCTATTTTTTTAATCTACCTTTCATTTTTATCTCCCATTCATTTTTGAAGGACACTGTCTTTATGTATTATGTTCCTGGTGGGTAGTTTTCTTCTTTCAGCACTTGGAATGTGCCCTCTCATTATCTTCTAGCCCACAAGATTTCTGCTTAGAAATGCACTGATAGTCTTAAAGAATTATACAGTACATGACAAATCACTTGTTTTTGCTACTTTCAAAATTATCATTGTCTTTAACTTTTGACAATTCACTTATGTGTCTCGATGTGGATTTCTTTGTCTTCATCTTATTTGGGTCTATTGGAATTCTGGATTTAAATGCTCATTTTCTTCTCCAGATTTGAGAAGTTTTGGTCATTATTTCTTTGAATAAAATATCTTCCTTTTATTTCTCTTCTTCTGGGAATTCCATTATGGATATATAACTGGTCCATGTGATGGTACCTTTTAAGTCTCTTAAATTTTCATTATTCCTTTTTCTTTTTGCTATTCTGACTGGATAATTTCTGATCACCAGTGTTTATCAGTCTTTTCTCTACTTGATCCAGTCTGCTCTGGAACTCTTCTAGCAGATTTTTCAGTTCAGTTGTTGTATTCTTCAGCTTCAAGATTTCTGTTTTATATTTTCTATTAGTTGAAATTCTCACTTTGTCCATTTTTCTCCTGACCTCACTGTGTATATTTTTGATGGTTATTTTAAATTCTTTGTCATGTAAATCAAATATCTACATTCTATTATGGTCAGCTTCAGGAGATTCATTTCCTTCCCTTTGTTTGGGACATTTTTCTCTGTCCTCTATTTTCTTTGGCTCTTTGTATTAGTGTATGTGCATTAGAAAAAAAAAAAATAGCCGCCTCTCTCAGTCTTCATAAGCTGGCATTTCCCAAAGAAAATCCTCATCAGTTAGCCCAGCCAGAGACTCTGAACTCCTTAAACTTCATGCCAGTCGAAATTGCCTGCTTAGTTTTCAGTGACTCTAAAGCATCTAGAGTATATCAAGTGCCACCAGCACTTTCAGAAAGTAAGATATACTCTCTCCCCCAGACAGAAAGAGTTGGAATATTAGATAAATGGTACAAGTCTCTTCTTCTCCAGGGAAAAGATGTAATATGTGGTTTTTCGCCCACTCATGCCACACTGAGCAAGGAAGAGGGACTAAAATGAGTGCTTGTATGTTGGTAAAAAATACCATCTTTCTTCTGTGGCTCCCAGGCATCTACAGTATGCCAGATACTGTCAGTACTCTGAGACAGGCAAGAAAAAAAGCCAGAGCCTTGGAAAGCCCTTGAAAAATTTGAATATTGAAAATGCAGTCCAACTTTTTCCAACCCCACACAAAAGCCAGGAATCAGGGCTTTCTTCCTGGCTGCATGATACTGTGTCCCCACCAGCTTCAATGTGACTGGCTTCATGCTCTCCCATTTCTAAGAGCCTCTCAACAAGTTTCTGAATTGTTCATAGAAGGATTTTTTTTTTTCTGTGTATTGTTGTTGAACTGGTGTGTTCATGGGGCGGCGGGGCGGGGAGAGAGTACACAGTTTCCTGTTGTGCCATCTTATAAATATCACCCCTTCAGAACAACATTTCTTCTGACTCACCTTGCAGATATATAAGTGTTAAGAAAACACTGAATTTGTAGTATTCTGAAAATGAGAGATAATTATTTTTTCTGTGGATTAATATTTTGATTAATCTCTACAATCCTAATTTTGTTAAATAAGTTAGCCTATTATCAATTATTAATGAAACTGGCCTTAAAACCATCCTGAAAGACAAGTGACTAGTTCTAACCTCAGAAATTTCCAGGGAAGATTACAATGTCCTTCAATAACCCATACTAACATTCAATAACTTTTTCTGACAGAAAAAAAATATTTATCTTAGGCTTAAATCTCTCACACAATAACTTAATGATATTTCTGGTCACACTGGTAATAGAGAAGACATGTTCAATATTATTTCTGTGTGATAATATCACATACCAAATGGCTGATATTATTTTCCTCTTCTCCAGATTCAATAATCCTGTTTCTTAGTCATTTTTTCTCTGGTCTTTTTACCCAAAGTTTTTACCCAGTTTTGTGACTTTCTTGTGAATAATTACCAAGATTTCCATGCAGCATTTTTAGTCCAGAGACTAGGCCTGCATTCAATGACCCAGTTCGATGCACAGAACTTTGGTCCTCATGGTTTCTACCACATATGAATATGTTATGTTACACAGCAGAATAATTTTGCAGATAGAATTAAGGTAACTAACCATCTGACCTTAAAATGTAAAAATATGTATATCCCTGATTATTGAAGTGGTCTGCTTTCATCACATGGACCCTTAAAAGCAAAAGAAGGCGGCACAATTGTCAACCGGAAATATGTGATAGAAAAAGCAAGTGAAATCAGCCCGAAAAAGAAGTCAGTGAGATACAAACCACGAGACAGACTCAACCACCTCTTTCTGGCTTTTAAGATAGAGAAAAAGGATTACAAATAGAGAAAGGTGTGTACCTTCTAGAAGCTGAGAGCAATCTTCACCCAACAATCATGAAGGAAACAGGGACCACAGTACTACAACCATATGGAACTAAATTCTGCCACGACCTGACAGTGGATACTGCCTCACTCATCAGCACTTTGATTTTGGTCTTGTGGGTCCTGTAGCAAAGAAATGAGATGAGTCTACAGGACTTCTGAGTTACAGACCTGTGAAATAATAAATTTGTGTTGTTTTAAGCAGACAAGTTTGTAGTGATTTGTTATGGAAGTAATAGAAAACAAATACAACTAGTAGGACCTAATCAACTCATAATTATTTACCAATCAACTACTGTAACACTTAGTAATACTAGTTGTAGTTGAAGGAATAGACTAGCTTACAGGGACTACTAGATGGGACCCATAATATGTGCTCTAGTTCTTCGGGCTTAAGAATTTTTCAAAACTATAATTCATTGACATACATTCAAATTAGCTAAGCTTATAATGACATTTTTCTAGTGCTGGGTCTATGTATACAAAATCTTTGAAGTATCTAAAATTTTAAATTCCTTCTAAGCTAAATATTAGTCTTCCACAATTTCATGGTTGCTGACAGAGTATATAAGTTTTCTGAATTAGAGACTAAAGACAGTTTATCACTCACAGCTATAGCAGTAGCTAAAGTCCCTAATCCTACAGGGTAATATGAAGGGTACCAGGTAGCACTTGCCCAATTGGGTATTTGGTGACTGAAGAAACATCAAGCTTAGAGAATCTGAATCTTTTTAGGGAATAAGTCAGCTTGACTTTTGTCTCAGAGAGAGAAAGAGTATTTATTATCCTGTATAGTGTATAAATGTGCCTTTTGCCCCAAAAGAAGACAGTTTCTCTATTCTCCAAGGCTGTTTTCTCTATAAGCATCTTGAAAAAATAGCACAAAACAAAAAGGCAGTTAGTGTGCAACTTATTTTCATAGTATCTAGGTCAGCACCTTTTCCCCCACGTTTCAGTGAGTTTGTTTCATACATTTCTACTAGTGTTAGGTTTTTATGCCACATTCTGCATTTTACCCTGGTATCCTCAACCTCCTAAATAATTTTTAAAATTTGCATAAATTAAGGTGTGCTGTGTGATTAATTACAGAGAATGTGGTTCATCCTGGTGATTATTTCATATAAGTTAAGAAAGAATGTGTATTCTGCTGTTGTTGGAAGAAGTGTTCTATAAATGTCAATTAGATGAAATTGATTTACAGTGTTGTTCAATCAACTATATCTGTCCTAACTTTCTGCATGCTTGATATAGCAATTACTGAAAGAGAATTATTGAAGTTTCCAAGTAAAGCAAATTTATCTATTTCTCTTTCACTTCCATAAGTTTCCCATCCACCCCTCACGTATGTTGATGCTCTGTTTTAGGTGTATACACATGTATGCATGTCATGTCTTCTTGGAAAACTGAATCTTTTGTTCATTATAAAATATTCTTCTTTATCTCTGATAATTTTACTTGTTTGAAAATATACTTTGTTCCACATTAATACAATTACTCCTTCCTTCTTTTAATTAATTTAGAATGTATTTCTTTTTCATCGCTTTACTTCTAACCTACCTGAATCTGAATTGTTATATTTATAGTAAATTTCTTTCTTTTTATTTTTTGTTTTTTTTCTTGAGACAGAGTCTTGCTCTGTTGCTCAGGTTGGAGTGCAATGGTGCGATCTCAGCTCACTGCAACCTCCTCCTCCTGGGTTCAAGCAATTCTCTTGGCCCAGCCTCCCAAGTGGCTGGGATTACAGGCACATGCCACCATGCCCGGCTAACTTTTTGTGTGTTTAGTAGAGACGGGGTTTCTCCATGTTGACCAGACTGGTCTCAAACTCTTGACCTCCTGATCCACCTGCCTTGGCCTCCCAAAGTGCTGGAATTACAGGCATGAGTCACCACCCCCACCCCCGTTAATTTCTTTCTTATAGTGTATACTTGGGTCTTTTAAAAAAATCAACTTTACCGGACTCTTTTATTAGTTTATTTAGACCATTCACTTTTAAATCAGTCTTACCAGACTCTGTCTTTTATTGGTTTATTTAAACCATTCATTCTTATAAAAATTATTGATACAGAAGGATTAATTTATAATATGTTGATATTAGTTCCTATTTATTTCATTTGGTCATTGATTCTATGTGGTTTTTTTTTTTTTTTTTTTTGCCTTTTCTGGTTTGAGTATTTTATATGATTCCATTTTATGTATATATATTTCAGAATATCTTTTTTTTTGTTTTAGTGGTCTTTTTTATTTTTTTTTTAAATTTATTTATTATTATTATACTTTAAGTTGTAGGGTACATGTGCATAACGTGCAGGTTTGTTACATATGTATACTTGTGCCATGTTGCTGTGCTGCACCCATCAACTCGTCATTTACATCAGGTATAACTCCCAATGCAATCCCTCCCCCCTCCCCCTCCCCCCCTCCCCATGATAGGCCCCGGTGTGTGATGTTCCCCTTCCTGAGTCCAAGTGATCTCATTGTTCAGTTCCCACCTATGAGTGAGAACATGCGGTGTTTGGTTTTCTGTTCTTGTGATAGTTTGCTAAGAATGATGGATTCCAGCTGCATCCAAGTCCCTACAAAGGACTCAAACTCATCCTTTTTTATGGCTGCATAGTATTCCATGGTGTATATGTGCCACATTTTCTTAATCCAATCTGTCACTGATGGACATTTGGGTTGATTCCAATTTTTTTTAGTGCTTGCCCTAGTTTCCAATATTTTTAAATTTATATAGTTTTTAGGTTATATAGTTTCCAAATTATATTTTTAATCTAAGTCTGCCTTCATATAACACTATAACACTTCATGCAGTGAAGGTAGTTGATAATGAAATATTCTTAGTGTCTCCCTCCCAACCCTTGAGACATTGCCCTCATTCATTTCACTTGTCTGTGTTCTATATACACTTAATATGTTGGTAATACTATGACTATAAGGTTATATTTTTGTGCAACTAAAGTAAGAAAAAGACAATATTCTCTTTTACCTTCATTTATTTCTACCGGCACTCTTCATTTTTGTAGGTAAATCCAAACTTCACGAAGTGGTTCATCATCACCATAGGTCAGTTTTAGAATATTTTTACCCCTCCAATAAAATCCCTCATGCCTATTTATAGTAAATTACTGTTCCCACCTTTAGGTAATAAGTAGTTTGCCTTCTATCTATACGTTTGCTTTATGAACTTTTCTTATAGAAGGAATTATGCAGTACATAGTCTATTGAGTCTGGCTTCTGGTTTTTTGAGGTTTATATGTAAGAGCATGCATCAGTTTATCCCTCTATATTGTTAAATAGTATTCCAATTTATGGATATGTACTACATTATATCTATCTATTCACTAGTTGATAAACTTTTAGGTGGTTTCCAGGTTTTTGCTATAATGAATCATGTTACTATGAATGTTACCGTGCATGTCTTTTTGTGGACATATATTTTCATTTCCCTGTGTATATACCTAAGGAGTAGAATGGCTGAGTCATATGCTAGTTTTATTTTTAACTTTTTGAGAACCTGATTAATTGTTTTCAATGTTGCTGCTTCATTGTCTAATTCTACCAGCAATGTATGAAGATTTTTGTTTCTTCACGTCATTGCCATTACTTGTTGTCTGTTTTTAAAATTATAGCTGCTTTAGACGTCGTGAAATGTTATTTTCTTATTTTTATTTGCATTTACCTAATGACTAATGCTGTTAAATATTGTTTTATGTGCTTATTAGTCATTTGTATTTTTTTGTCTATTAATATTTTTGTCATTTTTTTTTTTTTTTTTTTTTTTTTTTAGAAATCTCGCTCTGTTGCCCAGTCTGGATGGAATGTAGTGGCACGATCTCTGCTCACTGCAGCCTCTGCCTCCTGGGTTCAACCAATTCTCATGTTTCAGTCTCCTGAGTAGTTGAGAGTACAGGCATGCACCACCACACCCAGCTAGTTTTCTTATTTCTGGTAGAGATGGGGTTTTTACTAAAAATAAAAACTTCACTGGTCTCGAATGTCTGACCTCAGGTTATCCACCCTCCTTGGCCTCCCAAAGTGCTGGATATACAGGCATAAGCCACTGCACTGGGCCTAATTTTGTCAGTTTTAAAATTGGGTTGTTTGCCTACTTATTGAGTCATGACATTTTTTTGTGTGCATATTCTGGATACAAATCTTTTACCAGATATGTGCTTTGCTAATGTTTTCTCCCAGTCTGCTGCTTGTCCTCAGAAACTACTTTAAACTTTCCTACAATACTTGAATTTTCAATCTTATCACCCACCTCATTTTTCCTGCATGTTCAGGAAAATTAATTTATATTTTCCAGAGAATCTACTTACCATCAAACTAATATTATTCACTTATCATAATTCTTTTGCACTGATACACATAATCGCATCTTTACCAATGATTTGCAAGTCATTTATGTTATCAA
The DNA here is from genome assembly GCF_043159975.1 of Macaca nemestrina. Classification (NCBI taxonomy): domain Eukaryota; kingdom Metazoa; phylum Chordata; class Mammalia; order Primates; family Cercopithecidae; genus Macaca; species Macaca nemestrina. Next base: position 123,473,639 of record NC_092127.1, on the reverse strand, counting down.
GTTTAGTTTTCTATTGATGCCCTGGATCTTATACCCTCCTGTTCTCTCTGTTACGTAACTCTATCAGTCACCCCTTGTCTATTGTTGCTTGTAGTTTTCTGATACACCTAGTTTCTTCATTAATAATTAAGTCTTAATTAAGTTTTATTTAATTCTTAATGAGTTAAAATATGCTCAATTCTTTTTACAGTTTAATTTTTTAGAAATACTAACTGGAACTCCCTCAGTTCCACAACTTCCTGCAAATAAAATTGTCTCTATTTTCTTTCACAATAAAAGTCCTTTCATGACAGTTTTTACACCCTCATCTTCAGTTACTTGTCTTTCATTCGTTCTTCATGTTCTAATGTTGCTAGTTCTGCCATAACACTACAATGTCTCTCAACACAGTCACTAAGGAAGCATTTTTGTTACTTAAAAAATTATAATTTTTTTGTTTCCATTTTATTTGACCTTTCCCAATATGTGATAACATTTTCTCTCACTTTCTATGATATTACATGTTTCCAATTTTTCTATTCCTTCTCTGCACCTTCTGCCTCTTCTACATGAACTTCATTCCAAAGCCATTAAATTGGTACTCTCTATAATATTGTATTTTTAAAAAATCACTTTACACACTAATCATTTAGGTTATTTAAATTTTATGTATTCTAAACTTTCACAAATTTATATTTACAGTGCAAAACTCTTTACCAAGCTCTAATATACCATATAATCAACTACCCATCCATCTACGCATGTCATATAAATGAAATCCATGGGTAATCAACTAGTCATATAAATGACTACACATGGATGTCGTTTATATAACCACAAATGTATCATTTGTCCAAAACAAAACTCATCATCTTCACTCAAGAATGTCCTCCACATCTACCTTATATCAATGGAAAACATCATAATTTATAATTTGCCCTCAATAAAATCTTGGACATCAGAGCCTTCTAAAAGCTTAATTATTCCAACATAAATGAATAAAACTTGAGGAGACATTTCATTAAAGAATAATGCACATTGTCAATATGCACATAAAAATAAATTCAACCTCACTAGCAATCAAAATATTAATTGAAACAATACTAAGACGCTACTTTTTGTTAATTGACTGACAAAATTTAAAAAAATGTACAAAATCCATACTGTTACTGCTCAGAAATATGTATTTTCTTATGTTAGTGGTAGTACAAATGATAAGCTTTCCTAGAAGACATTTTTGCACCGTTCATTTTAACATTTAACTTCTGTTGATCCATGATATCTATATTTGTACCTAAAGCTTAAACTGTAAGTGTTAATAAAACATTTTAATTTACAATGACTCTATGCATCAAAAAAGTTAACTTTGAGTAACTATACCCTGAGTTAGCAGGCAAATGTGTAATGAGTATTTACTGAAGGTCACTTACTCATGTGCTTATAAGTCAGTATACTAAAAATCCATTTTTACTTTTCTGATAATGTTGGATATTTGAATTATGACATTGTCCAATATAAAAATACTATACTAAATTCAATAAAAATGTAACAGTTCAAATTATAGCCAGAAACAGTTGCAGTCCTCAAATGTAGTAATTAAAGGGTGTTGAATAAAATGATATTTACAAAGGTATGTGCATGGTGAAGGAAAACCAACAGGGAATAATGAACCCTCTACTCTAGGCCTAACAGGTTGAAGAGTATCATCACCTCTCAGCTTCAAGGGGTGGGGAAGATGGAGAGTTTCCCACAACCTGAAGGGAGTGCTATAGTGTCAGATGGCCACCTGAAAGGAACTGCAACTTCAATTGTGAATTAGCCGTATCTAATCTGCAACCAGACAAAAAAGGAGCCAGAATAATATGCTTCACCCCTACTGTCACCCTGCCCCCTAATTTTGTCTTCAGACGGCCTAAGTCCAGTGTGAAATTCAAGGGTCAGAGGGCCTATTGACTCAGTCCATGAAGTTCAGCCTCCTTAGGCACAGAATAGAATGGAAAAAGGTAGAAAATGATTCTGGAAATATTCTGGACAATATGAATGATATAAATATTTTCAAAATGCCAAAAGCAAGTGAATGCTGTTAAAATGCTTCAAGTACTGCAATTTTTAAAAAGCATGGTCAATAAAAAAATGCTACTAGACGGCTAAAAATTTTATTTTATGCAAGCATAATTTTCACGTAAGGAAGTTTATTTTTTGTTAATTACTATACAAAAAAAGTTTTAATGGTAATGTTTTTGTCATATTGAAGCAGAGATTATAATTCTCCAATAACTCCTTACTGTTTGATAATTGATCGTGGTATATTTTTGTTGTTTACCACATTTTCATGGAAATGTACTTATTCTCATAGATTAATTTTTTAAAAAATCTTAACTTCAGGAAATTGATGATTAGTAAGCCCAAATAAATAATAATATGAGGTCTTTGCTATATTTGCTTTTTTTTCTTTCATTTTCCCTTACCATGCCTTCAGAATTCAACCATATATTATGTCTATGGCAGAAGTAAAAAAAATACCAGGATGCAAAGTGAAAAAGTGTGTCAATCATTTGGGTATGTTTATGTTATTGCATATTTGTTATGGATACCCTTGATAAGTAAATAATTGTGGTGCTTTATTTTTATAATGCAAATATTAGATATGTAAATCTAGAAATCCCTTTTATAGCTATGTGATAAGAAATCTCAGTTCAGCTGTAACAAGAAAACAAATCTTAATATCATAAAATTACCATAAAGTATTTAATCTATTATCTTTCATCTATTTCAATGATAGCTATAATATGTTACAAACTGGTTACAGTAGCCTTTTTAAATTGAATTGTGTATCTTTTATTGACATATTCAATTATAAGTGTTATCTTTTGCTGCATCCTAGGATTCAAATGCTTTACTAGAAAAAGGAGATGATAAAATGTCTAGGAATACTGGCTAAATAGTGTACAAATTTATTGCTGAATAGCTTATCAAGCATGGAAAGATTTAGCATAATTATAAATTTGACTTAAGATAATTTCCATTGCGTTTAAATTGCAAAAGTCTCCCATCCCTCAAAAACTATGAAAAAAAATGGCAAAGAGGTAAAATTATGTCTGTGAAGAAAAATAATTGGTTCAATCTTCAATGAATTTTTAAGTGCCTGATTTCTGAAATAATTAAAGTAGGCATTGTAGACAAACTGTTTAAAAAAAACACCACAAAGTACTTTTGACAAATGACTGAAAGTGTACAAAAATATACAACTATGGTACTGTATGGAATTAATTAAAATAATGTACTGAGAAATTATGAAGTGCAGATGGGAACTATGTAATATTCTTCACACTTTTTCAGCTCTCCACATCCCTCCTAATATTTATCCAGTCTTTTTTTCCTATTCACAGGCACCAGATTTATGTTCACAAACAGATTATATTATGCCTCACCTATTCTCAAAATTGTGAATAAAATAGAAGTGAAACCAGATTCAATTGGTCATTACAGATTTATCCTACCAATGTCTCTAAAATCAATTATCTAGTTCAGCCATGTTAGTCTGTTATACGCATATATTAAGTAACACTTACCTATGATTTATTTTCCTTGGTAATCTATGAGGAGGTGGTTGGCCGTAGATGTGGGGCAGTGTTGGCATATTAAAGGGTTAGACAGCTTTGATACAGTTGGATGGTACTACAGTTTGCCATGATGTTTGCAACTTAGTTTATTCATTTGAATTAATATTGCTGCAAATGTTAAATGTTATAAAAATGTGAAGTGAATTAATCAATACAAAAGCAATATTGGGGACCAGGAGTGGTGGTTCATGCTTGCTATTCTAGCATTATGGGAAGCTAAAGTAAGGGGATTGCTTGAGGCTAGATGTTCGAGACCAGCCTGAGCAATATAAGGAGACACATCCTCCTCTGTCTCTCTCTAAAAAAAAAAGAAAAAAGAAAAAACAAAAACAGAAACAGGTGTGGTGGTGTGCACACTAGGCGTTGTCCAAGCTACTCGGGAGGCTGAGGTGGGAGAATAGCTTGGGTCCAAGAGTTGGAGGTTGCAGTGAGGTACGATTCTGCCACTGTACTTCAGTATGGGTGAAAGAATGAGACCCCCATCTCTAAAAAAAATAAAATAAAATAAATAAAAATTAAAAAATATAAAACCACCATTAGTAATGTCAGTGCTCAAGAGTCAAAGACCAGCAGGAACATCTTCGGTCAAAGTTGTATTCATTTTACCGAAAGAGACTGCAGTTCATCAGAAAAATGTGATGTCTAAGAGGGGCTTGTTATAGCAGTTTGTCTTATGGTAAGTCTTTTTGTGGAGGGTTTGGCATCTTGCTTTCGCTTTCTTTGTTCACATGAAGTTTCATTTTACATTATCTCACGACAAATAATATATATTTTTTATTCCCAAGAAAGTCTAATTTGGTACCATATTAAGCAATCAACAGATGTTTGATGATTTCAATAATAATTTTTGATTTTAATATTTCATGATTTTATTTTGACAAAAGGCATGTTTCAGGTTATGGCAAGTAAAATTTAAGCCAGCATGTGAGAATCATACTGTAGTAATGTTCACAGAAAAAATAAAAATAAAAATTTTACTTGTAGATATTTCGTTTAACCAACATAGCCACTATTATAAAATACTGGCAATGGAAAAATTTAAAAATTGAAAGTACTATTTTATGAAGTTATTATTCTTTAAAATATATTTTCTATTCATAGGCTTTCAGGAAGTATAGAATAATATATTTTGTTAAAATACAATTCGTCAAGAAAGCTTTCAAAATTTATATGCTAGTTATATCAGTTAGAATTGCTTTTTGATGGAAGAAACAGAAAATTGTAATACTGTGGCTTAAATAATAATAGATTTATTCATTTCAACAACGAGGACCTCAGAGGGATGCAGACCAGGATAAATATGTTATTCCAGTATCATTATGTGACCTCAGCTCCTTCTCACATCTCACCCTTCCATCTTTGGTGTATGGTTTTTGCAAGGTGGCTGTTTTACCTCTAAGCTTTATGTCTATGTTTCAGGAAAGATAAAAGTGAAAGGACACAAATCACCTTTTCATTAAACCTTGATGAAAACTTTCTCAAGTACTTCTGCTTGTATCACATTGTCCAGAACTATGATATCTGGCCACCCCTAAATGACAGGCAATGTAAAGAGGTGAATATCTTTTCTATCTCTATAATAAAGAAAGCTAAGTGAATCAGTAGGCTACAATTGGCTTTTAGGAACCATTCCACAGTGACCACAATACTTAAAATAAGCACATGCACACACACATACACACAGTTTAAGTATATATATGTTAGCTTATAAATGCAAACATTTTTCTGATGATTTCTATTTTAATAAAGTATACCATACTTAAAAATGCTTTCCTGAAACCAAATCATTATTTATATAGATATTTCAAAAATATTAATTTATATAAATTATATGTATATAGGCATATATAAGCAAATAAAATCCATGTCTTGAAATAAATTATTTAAAAATGAAAAATACATCTGTAAAAATTGGGCTGGGTGTGGTGGCTAAAACCTAGAGTCCCAGCACTTTGGGAGGCTGAGGTGGGTGGATCACCTGAGGTCAGGAGTTTGAGACCAGCCATGGCCAACATGGTAAAAAAAACCTGTCTGTATTAAAAACACAAAAAATAGCCGGGCATGGTGGCTCATGCCTGTAATCCTAGCTACTTGGGAGGCTGAGGCAGGAGAATTTCTTGAACCCAGAGATGGAGGTTGCAGTGAGCAGAGATCTCACCACTGCACTCTAGCCTGTGTGACAGAGGAAGATTCGGTCTAAAAAAAAAAAAAAAGATGATTACATTATTGTTTATATATAAATGTAAAGAAATAATAATGCAACTATCTTATTCCTAATCAATGTTTCATGCATCATTATATGTAAATTTAGGGGATATTATTTGTTTTATTTTATTTTTATTTATTTATTGTTTTTGAGATGGAGTTTGGCTCTTGTTGCCCAGGCTGGAGAGCAATGGCGGGATCTCAGCTCATAGCAACCTCTGCCTCCCAGGTTCAAGCCATTCTCCTGCCTCAGCCCACAGAGTAGCTGGAATTGCAGGCATGTGCCACCATGCCCGGCTAGTTTTGTATTTTTAGTAGAGATGGGGTTTCTCCATGTTGGTCAGGCAGGTCTTGAACTCCAGACCTCGGTGATCCTCCTGCCTTGGCCTCCCAAAGTGCTGGGATTACAGGCGTGAGCCACCACGCCCGGCCAGGAGATACTATTTTAAAACAAAGTAATGCATATACACAAGCGAATAATTTTTACAGTCACATTGAAATTAAAAACCTGAGAAAATAATTACAAAATTTGATTTGTCAAATAAAATTAAATGCAGTCCTGTGTGTTCTTCAGTATATCTCTCTCGGCGGTGTATTTGTTACATTTTGATAACTCATTATAGCAATAAGAAAGATTAATCTGGTCTCTGACCCCATCTCAGGCTTTATCTGCACAGCCCCTTGTCTAAAATGACCTGCCAAGAATTTACTTACTGTGTTCTGATATGTCTGCCTCACATTTATAACCCCCTTCATATTTTCTGCTTAGTTCCTATGTAGTTTATATCTCTGCATGGATTTGAAGATATGACTTTGCTGTATGAGGAAAATGAAATTTCAGTGTCTATTCCTCCCTCATCCCCAAAACCATCCCCATAGAAGTCAGCTGGTACCCATATTCTAATTGGTATAAAGTTGAAGTCTTATAAATATTATTAGAATGTTTTAATCTAGCTTCATCTGCTTCACATTTATTGTGGATTCCTCCTGTATTCAATCTTATATTGTCTGTCTCACTTAAAATTTGTTGGTGTTAAACACCTTTCTTTTCTCCAGCCCCATTGTTTTGTTTTGAATTAGGGATTAAGAGAGGCTGGGTTTGAATATGAAAGTCCTTATCAATACATTAAAAAATAAAGTTACGATAGCTAGTTTTGGAGAAAATAAATTTAAAACAATATGAAAGAAAACGGGAAGCTAAACATATATTAAACTGATTAAAACTGAGAAAATTTTGAAACTACAATTAATGGTGATTAAATGCATGTATATCAAATAAGACAATCGATCTACATACATTCAAAAGGAAAATATGAGGCTAGAATAAAATTTTATAAGTATTCAGTCTTATAACTAATAGATTTGGCATGGGCATTTTTAAGTAATTTCCAGTAAATTGGTTTTGCAAATTGTTTATGTTAAAGGGTCCAATCTTTGTATTTACTAGCTTTCCCTGACGTGGAAGAGGCTGAATATTGATTTTCCAGTCACCATGAAAGATGACAAGTCAGGTTTGCTTTTTGTTTTTTTGAATTAATTACTTTAACACCTCAAAAGGCAAGAACACAGAACAAGAGAAAGAAGGAAGTTGGAGGGGCAGGGTGGGGGAAAAATGTTACTAAAGGGTCATTTATTTGGTCTAGTTATAATAGATAAAGAAATAATGGATTCCTTGTAAATTCCTAGGCTGCCTTGTGTTTCTTTTCTTTGAAAGTGCTAACAATTCATGCACACATTGTTTGGCAAATGCCTCTCAAATTAGCACAACTAACAAATATCTAAAACAGAGACAAATTTTCGGGAAAGTGTAGTAGTACACAAAGAAAACTTCCAGTCAATAATTCAAGGCTTTATTGATTAAAAGGGTTTTAGAATGCCTTTGTCTTGTAAAAAATGGTGCATACAATACACATACACGCACTCATATCCACATTGATTGGAATATAGACTATGACGTGTTTCAAACTGGCAAAACTTCTAAGCTTAAGCCACTGAATGAGACAAGGTGAAATAAAACGTTCATCCCTCGGTAAAACATCAAAAGAAAGGGACTGATGAGCTAAGACAAAAATAACAGATGAGATTCCTTTGCCATCTTCAGTTATGTACTTTGGGTACTCTTTCCATGTCATTTTTGGGAATGATGGAGAATGCTAATAAGGAAAAAAAAAATAAGACAGCACCAATTATTCTGAGGGCATGCAGTTAGGTACACAGCAACTAACCTGAAGCTTTGTGGATTCCAGATGGGACAAGCAATCAGATTACTTGTGGGCCTTTTAATAGTACCCAGAGGCTATAATAAAATCACTCACCATATGTTTAATATCCATACAGCTCTGTTTCTTTGAACTGCTACTTTAATCTTCCATTTTATTTACATTTTATTGCTATACACTTAAATTGATGTCTTTTCTTATCTATAGATAAACTTACAGACAATATGTGAACACTCACATACATCTCTTATCTCTCATTTTGCTGTATTTCCTACTTATTTCTTTGATATTTCTTTGATATTTTAGTTGTCTGCACAATAATGTGGCCATCTTTCAACCTTTATGACTAAAGATGTTCATTCCCATGTCTCTTTGCTAAACTTGCTCTTTATTCTAGATTTCATGATTAAGAGTATGAAGGACAGAAACAAAATTGTCATGGGTTAGAAAAAAACATAGAAATATGAAAAGTGAGTATAGATCGCATGCAATTCTGTCAGAAAACTTTAAGTGGTTCCAAAGTTATATTTATGGTCTGAAGCAATATGTTACCTTAAATTAGTATTGCTTGCTTGTTGGTAAGGCTATTTTAATGGTCTTACAAATTTTCAGGTAAGTTGAGAATTTGTTTTCAAACCAAACTCCAGGAAGGTAAGGATTATTATTCCTAAAAAGAACTTGTTATAAATTCAGCACATAGCAGCATAATAATCACAGCAGAGAGAACCCAGAGCATTCAAGATAAAGACAATGGAAACTAGAACATTATACATTCACTTTCCTAAGTACATGAGGCAGACAGCTACATTATTGCAGATCATTTAGTAGGGCAAAAAGCAGACTGTTAAAGATCTCTCAATATTCTTCCTTGTTCTGGTTGATAAGAGGATATCCGAGTTTTAGTTTGGTTTGGCTACCCAGCCAAAGACTATATTCCCAGACTCCCTTGCACTGGTATATGGCCATGTGACTTAAATTTAAAACAAGGTAGTGTAAACATAGTGAAATTTGGAAAGTGAGTCATGTTCTTAGATCATGACATTTGTCTTTGACTTTTCATTTCTTCCTTGTCACTGGCTGGGGAATAATTGAAAACAGTAACAATGGGAGCCACAGCTGGAGGATGGTAGAGACGTCCTGGTATCACTAGCCAACTCACTTCTGGATCATTTTTTTTGTGAAGTAAATCTTTCTCTCCTATCTAAGGAAATTGGTTTCTATATTCTGATAATTTTTGTTAAAGAACTTTAAATTGCACTCTGAATACTATTTATGCCTTCTGTGAAGTTAATTGTTAATGATGTGTTGCTTAAATGAGAAGGTAAGTAAGCACAATTTACGACCTTTGTAGTTAATAGTGAGGGACTTAAGTGGTTGAATCAATAGAGGTTACATTTCTTATAGAATTCTGAGTTAATGCCATTATTTACTGTTAGTCCTACAACATTTTTAAGTTATTATCTAGTCACTGAAGGACCACATTTTTAGTTTTTAGTGTTCTTATCAACAACTTTAAGAGAAGTTTAAGAAATTTACCTATGATTTGGCTAAAATATGTTCAGATGTACCCATATAAGATCAGTGTGACTGGATGTTTCTATTTACTACAATATTTTAAAAACATTATGTGCTTCTCATGATTTACAAGGTATTTAAGATGGTTAAATCTTTTATATATATATTAATTGTTATTGTATTCTTGACTTCACAATGGCATTTTCAGTGAAATCTGTTAGTCCTGGTTTTCAGACTGATTACATACTTTATAGCATTGCAAATATAGATGGTCATTATTCTCTTATCTCTGTGAATTGATAAACTAAGTGTATATGTATACATATATAATATATGTTTTATTTATTTATTTGTTTATTTAGAGACGAAGTTTCACTCTTGTTGCCCAGGCTGAAGTGCAATGGTGCAATCCCAGCTCACTGCAACCTCCACCTCCTGGGTTCAAGCAATTCTCCTACCTCAGCCTCCCGAGTAGCTGGGATTACAGCCTCCCGAGTAGCTGGGATTACCTGGCTAATTTTGTATTTTTAGTGGAGACCAGGTTTCTCCATGTTGGTCAAGCTGGTCTCGAACTCCTGACCCTCACGTGATCCGCTCACCTCTGCCTCCAAAAGTGCTGGGATTACAGGCATGAGTCACCGCGTCCAGTCTCCATATCATTTTAAATGGCATTTGTTCTGTTTGCTTGAATTTTAGTAAAGTTGAACATTTAAAAAAGTTTGTTAGTCATTTTCAGTTATTCGATTAAATGTACACTATTTGTGTCTTAAATATCTTTCCATTGAGTATCACTTCTTACCAATTTGAAAGAAGTTATTATTTAGAATATTAGTTTATTGTCATATATATTTGTGGCAAATGCTCTTTTTGTATTATAATGACAGTATGTTTTCAAAAATAACTCAGTTTTTCCTTGCTAGTCAGTAAGCTGAGTTCTACCCTGTAATATCAGTAAGACTGTCATAAGGTTAGTGTAGGGAAGAAATGAGATATTATAAAAGGCAAAACTTGATACAGGTCCTTATTGCCTCTGAGGGAAAGTGGAGAACATAAGAGTGAATAGGGAGAAGCTAGAGATTTTATCTCTGCTATTCCCCACTCTTGTAGGTATACATGAAAGTGTGTAGTCTTTAGGAACACACCATTATTTGGGTGTGGCTTTTGAAGCTCTAGGTGGTATCAAGTATCTCCAGTTTCACTATTAGAAGTCTGCCTGCCTTTAGGAAATGCCCACCAAACCATTTATTGGTCAGAATACAAAAAGGTAGCACAGTAAGTAGATAAATGAAACTGAGTTGGTGATCATCACCTCCCATAGCTGATCCAGCATACCAGAAATTCTTAAATGTGATAGTAAAAGAATGCCAAAGACAACAACTGACATTTATTGAGTCAATGAAATCCAGACACCAGGAATTCACTACATATGTAGATTTCTAAGGCAAAATGACAGGAAGTTTTAGCTTTAAGAATAGATTTGGACACTCCTTGCCTAAAATGCATATGAGACCAGTCTTACTTTTAAAACTAATCAGTCCAAGTAACAGACAAGACCATTTACCTTCTCATTGAGATATATAGTATATTAGTCAGAAATATTCAGAGAAACAGACAAATAGGATATATGTATATATGAAGGGAAGTTAATCAGAGAGAATTGGCTTACATTATACAAGGTGAGATCCCACGATAGGTCATCTGTAAGTTGGGGAAGAGAGAAGCCGGTAGTGGTTCAGTCCAAATCCAAAAGCCTGGAAACCAAGGAAACCAACAGTGCAGGTTTCAGTCTGTGGCCAGAGGCCCTAGAACCCCTGAAAGCCACTGGTGCAAGTCCCAGAGTCCAAGGCCTGAAGAACCTAGAGTGTGATGTCCAAGGGCAAGAAGGAGTGGAAGCAAGCATCCATCACAAGAAGAAGAAAGTCAGAAGATTCAGCAAGCAAGGTTATTCCATCTTCTTCTGCCTGCTGTGTTCTAGCCAGCTGGCAGCCGGTTGGGTGCTGCCCACCCACATTGAGACTGGATCTTCCACTCCTTTTCCAACACAAATGTCAATCTCCTCTGGCAACACCCTCACAGAAAACACCCAGAAACAATACTTTATCCAGCCATCTAGGCGTCACTCAATCCAATCAAGCTGACACCGAATATTAACCATCAGGTATAAGGTAATGTAGAGGACACTGCATAGCTCCAAGGATTCTTCCACTCATTACTAAGAGGCTGCATTAACCTGAGCACACATCTTTCCAGCCATCTTTGATTTAGTTGTAGGAGTGAGAGGTAATTTAAGAGGAAGAACATTTCATATAACCATACTGAGTACATCTCTAAAATTGATGTTTACATTATAACAATTTAATAAATGTAAAGGATTGGAGTAAAATATAGTAAGTTTCATTTTTCTGCTACTCAGACACTTTTGGCTCATGAGGAAGCGTTATAAAGAAATAAAGAAGCTATACATTTTTTCCCACATCTGAACAAAGGAAGGATATTTGTGTCCTTGTTACATGTACTCTTAATTGATATTGCATCTAATATGTGAACCAATTAGCAATTAATTGCCTCTCATCTCTAAATTTACCTTCATTTGCCCTGATTGATGATACTGGGGCTGGGCCCTGTTACCATATTTCCTTTGCCATCCAGAAAAATGGTAGCCTTGTCAGTAGAGGACACCACAAGCAGAAGGGGATTCTGATTCTGGAACTTTGCCTCTTGTCCTCACAGCATGGCTGCCATCAGTGACTCCCTGGCATTGGCAACTTCTTTGTCAGCAAATGAGTTTCTTACCAGTGCTGTGCCAGAGGCTCAGTGGCACACCAGCAAGTTTTGCTAGTACCTCATTAAGTACATTTCTGGCAGTTTTGCTAGCATCTTTGTAGACAGATTAATAATAAATTTCACCAGAATCCCAATGGGAAATTTCCTAGTTAGTTTCGCAGACATACCAGCAGCTTCCTTACAAGTATCAACGGCACTCATTGAGTGAAGTCCTGCTCACTAAACTTAGCCTGTGGAACCTCAGAGATCTTCTCTGCCAGCTAGTAGGCCACAATAACTTCTGCTCTAATAGGATCTGAATCTCCACCTTGAAGTAGAGCAGGTTATTCCAAGTTTGTTCTTTCTTTGGATACTTTCCTTTATTTCTAAAAGTCATAGCTAATCCTTACATCTACTGTCCCAGTACTCATTAGAGTTTTGCTTTTCTCATTTTTGTAGATCATGCCCTTTAAATAGTTAATATTTTTTAATAGTAAATTTCTTCCATTCAAAAGACTAGAGTGGGTTCTATCTTCTGCCTAAATCATCAATGACATAATATATTTGGATTTGTTTATTCTACCCAGAGTTCTCTGGATTCTAGGTTCTCTTTCCTGAGAAATGTCTAGGCTAGTCCACTCCTCACACTTAAGACATGAAAGCACAACTCCTTCATTTTTTGGCAACAATAGGTAAAACTGGGTGACGAGCAAAAGGAAAATCTCTGCACTGTCATTGCAACTTTCTATACCTCCAATATTATTTTAAAATATAAAGTTTACTTTAAAAATAATCTGTTTCACAAATGTATATGGAAAACCAAATTAAACTTCTTTTGTTTGTTTCAGAGCCTGAAACCAGAATAATTCATGTTAAATAATTTTGAGAACTATTTACTACTTGCAGTAGTTTGAGCCCCACATCTCCACCAATGGTATAAAATTTAAAAAATGCTCTCTCTTAACCAAAAAATGTTGAAAAATACTACTAATTTCCCTTCATTTTTAAATTGTGGTTAAAGAAACTGAACATGACAGGTACCCTCTCACAAATTTTAAGTGCAAAATAAAGTATTTCCAACTACAGGCAAAATGTTGTACAGCAAATCTCTATCACTGAAATTGGATACCTATAAAATAGCGGCTCTTTATTTCTTCCCTCCTGTTCCTGGAAACCACCATACTACTCACTGCGTTTTATTAATTTGACTATTTTAGATACTTCAAATAAATATAATCATGAAGCAGTTCTTTTCTTCTTCTGAAGCCTCACCAGAATTGCCCTTAATCAACTGTTTATGGCAATGTAGACATTTTCTAACATGTAACTCAAAACTCTTCCAGCCTCTACCCATTACCCAGATTGATGAATAACACCTGACTTTCATAGAAATGTTCAATCCATACTAAGCTTGTTTAATCATCACTTGGCCATATCCTTGGTATTCTCTCCTGAATACTGTTTCTCATTCTTTTCAATATGTGCAGGTTGAGAATTTTCTAGATCTTTAGGTTTTTTCTTTTGATTAAAAATTGTCTTAGTATAATTTCTCTCTTCTTGCATTTTACTGTAAGCATTTAAGAGACACCATGATGCAACTTCAACACTTTACTTAGAAATTACCTTAGCCAAGTACTAAGTTTTATTACTTTCAACTTCTACCTAATACAAAACACTAAGACACAAAACCAATTCACCCTAGTTGTTTGTCACTTTGTAACAAGGGTAAACTTTTTTTTCCTGTTTCTGATCACATGTTAATTTTTCCTTAAAACCTCATCAAACTGGTCTTTATCATTCATATATCTACCAACATTCAATTCATGACCACCTAGATATTATCTAAGAAAATTGAGGCTTTCTATAAAGCCACTTATTTGGCATTTGTTATAACAACATCTCAATCTCGGTAGCAATTTCTGTCTTAGTCTGTTTGGGCTGCAATAAGACTTTAGATGGCTTATAACAAAATTATTTTTCATGGTACTGGCGTCTGAGAAGCTAAGAAAAGTCACTGGCAGACTTGATATCTGTTGAGGGCCTGTTCCTTATAGACAGTGCTTTCTAGCTGTGTTTGCATATATTGGAAGTGGGCAAGTAGCCCCCTGGAAACACTTTTATAAGGACACTGATTATCTAAAAATACCCCACCTCTTACTACTATTATTTTGAGACTTAAATTTTTAACACACAAATTTTAAAGGGACACAAATATTCACATCATAAGTCATATTCACTTCATTGCTTTATCTAAAACCTGACTTTCCCCTGGGACTCTGCTTCTTCTTCATTGCTCTTAACTGTTAGCATTTCTTCTCCCATTGTCTTTTATACCTCTGGGATGGATGATGTAATCGATTTCTCTCTTTATCCTCATTATTTATGCTAGGTCATTTTCCCTCCCTTCACTACTCCTACTTCACACCAAGGAACTTAGGATCTGCAAAAAATAATTATGCCTCTTATTACAGAAACTACTTTTCTGTGTTTACTCCCCATGTTTCTATTATTTCTTGTAACTTTGGCTTTACTATTCTTGGAAGTGGCTCTTCTAATATGTTTTCTTTTATTTACTCTTTACTTCAAGGGTTCTTCAGTGCTCTTATCTGTCACCCTATCTTAGCCATTTACTCATTTTCATTTTTCAAAAACTCCCTTGTATTTTAAAAAATAAGTTTAAAACATGTATGCTTAAATTTAAATCAAAGTATTTTTCAACTAAAGTTGGAGTGGAAGAAAATGGACAAAATCAGGAGAGGCAAAGGAAGGAGAATGTGTTAGTCTTGCTAACCTCTTTGGTAGAGGTAAAATATTTGTAGATTTTCTTGTAGTAGGTACAGTGTTTCTACTTCCTAAGAGGGTGGTTGGAAGAGAATAAAAAGGAGGAATTCAACTTTGTGTGTGTGTGTGTGTGTGTGTGTCTGTGTATACACACGTATATATATTGCTTAGCAAGTTTATGATATGATCCTGTATATCATAATAGAATATAAAGACAGAATATAGTTTGGATATTATTAAAATTTTTGAATAATAGTTGAAAGCAAGTTAAAGGAAGCAATTAAGTAAGAATACAAGTTTAGAATATGAGTACGGATAAAGGACAGATCAGAAACTGTGTACTATAACATTTAAAAATAATTATTTTTCTGTTGAATTTTTAAATAATATCATCAAAAATATAATCTTAGGTTTTTATTAGACATTATTTAAACCTATATACTAATTTGAGGAAATTAGCATTTTCATAGTATTTAATTTTACTATTTAAACACATGGTATAATTTAATTTTCTTTACACTTTATTATATAACTTTTATATTTTAATAGGCCCTCCTTAATGACTGTTTCTTGGTAAATTTACTCAGAATCTTTTCCCCCAAAATGTAATTGAATTTAACATTAATTCAACAAATATATATTCAGCATTTACTGTAAGCTGGGTGCACGTAGGCATTTGGGATACATTAAGGTACAAAACCAATGAGAAATTTTATCTTGTCAAACTTATAATTGAAAAAATTAAACAAAAAATGGATAAAGACACATAAATAAATGTGTACAATATGTGATGGTTAATTTTATGTACCAAACTGATTGGGCTAAGGGATGCCCAAATATCTTATAAAACATTATTTCTGTGTCTCGGTAAGAATGTTTCCAGAAGAGAGTAGAATTTGCATTGGTAGACTGAGCAAAGATGGGCTTTACCAATGTAGCTGGGCATTATGCAATCTGGTGAGGACCTGAAGAAGACAAAAGGGCAGACAAAAATAGATGTTTTTTCTGCTCAAGGTGGTACATCTAGTTTTCCCTGACATCAGACATCAGTATTCTTGGTTCTTGGGTCTGTGGACTCAGATTAGGACTTACACCACTGGCTCCTGCTATAGTAGGGATGTTTGACCCTTCTAACCCTTACATTGAAGTTTGATCTCCATTGTCAGTGTTGACAGGTGGGCCTAATGCTCCCATTAGGGAGTATTAGGTATCTGGGTGTTGGAGGCAGATCCCTTATGAATAGATTAATACCCTCCCTGAGGCAGGAATGAGTGAATTCTTACTCTGTTACTTTCCAAAAGACCTCATTGTTAAAAATAGTCTGGCACCTCCCCTCTCTCTCATTTCCTCTCTTGCCATGTGCTCTCAGCGCATACCAGTTACCCGTTTCTTTCCCCCACGAGTGGAAGCAGCCTGAAGCCCTCACCAGAAGCCAGTAGATGTTGGCACCATGCTTCTTGTACAGACTGTAGAACTATAAGTCAAATAAGCCTCTTTTTCCTTATAAATTACCCTGACTCAAGTATTCTTGCATAGTTACTAAACAGACAAAGACAGCTTTCCTGGTTCTCAGGATGTCAGATTTGGAATGAAAATACATCACTGGCTTTCCTGTGCTAACAATTTGTAGACAGAAAATTGTGGAACTTCCCAACCTCCATAATTGTAGGAGCCAATCTCTCATGATACATCTCTTTTTATCTATGTATCTATCTAACTATAGCTTATTGAACTGCTTTCTCTGGAGAAACCTAACTAATACATTATATGTTATGGGAGATCTTTAAGACCAATTCCAGATTTGATGATTTATGGACCTGTAACACTGGGAGGTCTCACAGGATTCAGAATATCACTGGATATGTAGCTATAATTTGTGACAGTGAAAGGATACAAAGTATAACAAGAAAAGCAAAAAGATGCAGGAAATAAATCTGGAGGAAACCAGATGCAAACTTCCAGAATCTTCTCCCAATGGAGTCCTTCACTTAATTCCCTCAGAAACAAATTATGGCAATGTGTAAAATGATGCCAACAAGGGGAACTCATTAGAGACGGCACCAATTTTTTTACTGGGGGTTGATCACATAGACATCCTGTGTCTGGCATACACCCAAATCTCAGACTCCTTGGGAAAAAAACAGATGCCCAACATAAACCATACTGTTTACACAGTTTAGGCACAATAAGTCACTCTTAGCTGTTAATTAAGTTTCAGAAACCCTCCAAAAACCAAGTTCCCAGATACCAGCCAAGGAACGACCCTATAAGCAGGACTTTCAAAGAACAGCAGTTAGTCCTGCTATGTTAACTATTTTCTGCACAGTATATTTAAAAAGTGATAAATTCAATAAAAATAAAGCGAAGTGGGGATTTGGGAGGATTGGGAGAAGGGATAGTTTGCAATTTTAAATAAAGTCATCAGGGTAGAGCTCATTAAGGAGATAACATTTGGGATCAGATGGTAATAAGTTAGATAGTCATGCAGATATTTTGGCGAAGATATTTGCAGAGGGAATAGCTAACACAAGGGATGTCAAAGGGGCCAAGTGTGTGTGCCTAAAATTTAGGAGATTTCAGAGGTGTGGAGAAGAGGCAGGGCATCACATCAGTAAAATTGTGGAATAGGACTTTCCAGTGCTCATGCCCTGCAAAAACATCAATTTGAACAACTATCCATGCACAAAAATACCTTCATCATAGCTAAAGAAACCAAGTGAGACATAACAGCACCTGGGTGAAACACAAATAAGAAAAGATTCATTGAAGACAGTGAGATGGATGGTTTTACATTACTCTTATTGCTCTTTTTCTAACCCCAGGCGGCACAGAAGGTAGAAAGATACAATCCATTTTATAGAAAAGAGAGAGAGAAATGAGCACTAGACTTTGTCTCAGTCCCCAATACTAGGCCCACTATACTAAAACCCAGTTTGGGGCAGGCCTATATAGCCCCAGACTTTGGACCTGACCCAGCACTCACCCTGCCCCAGTACCAGGCCAACCTCCCCAGACTTATTCACAAGTCTTGCCTCAGGGCAAGGCTACCTGACAGTCCTGACCTTTATTTTACCTTCAGCACTGGACTGATGCCTAAGGCACCAGGCTTCAGGCCTGCCCTAGTGCCATGTCATGCCCCTTAAGCCTAGTTATCAGGTCAGCATCTTCAGATACAGCCTCCTGGATGGTCCCTGTAGATACAAGTAGCAGACCTACTCACTGTCAGATGAGACCTTGTGATTCCAGCTTCCAAGCCAGCACTAGCTTTCCAACCATCCCTGAGTCAGGTCATCCCATACAGCTCCTAAATTCAGGCTCACCCTGGCATGAAGTCAGCACTCCTGCCTTCAGGCATCAACCTGGCACCTGCAGCCATAGGACCCAGGCCTGTCCAGTGCCAGGCTATTATTCCCTGAGACCCCGCTCTCCAGACTAGCCCTTATAGCCCCATGTTCCAGCAGTCCTAGGATCCAAGTCTATTCTAGTAGACCCAGGTTCCAGGACTGTCCAACTATATCCTAGCATTGGACTGGAAGCCATGGACTAAGGCTCCAAAACCACCACTGTGTATGTGGGTTACAGGTTGGCCCTCATGGCCCCAGGATCTAGGCCAGCCCTTGCAGATCTATCCCCTAGGCCAGCCACCATGGCTCCATACATTAGAAAAGCAACCAAAATCCTAGGCTCCAGAATAGCCCCCACAGGCCCAGCCTTTACTCTGCCCCAGTACCAGACTGGTCCCAGGTCTGGGTCAGTTCCTACAACCTCAGACTCCAGTGGACCCAGAGTTCAAGCTGGCTGTAGCAGATCTAGAATCCAGGTCCATTTCCATTGGACTCTTGTGCCAGGCCAACCTTCACAATCTAAGGCTCCAGGTCTACCCCTATGGATCTAGTCCCCAGCCCCAGACCTGCCCATATGGACTTAAGCTCCAAGCCTATCTCAGTGGACTCAGATGCTTAGCTTATCCCAGTGCCTGGTATGACCATGAAGATTCAGATTCAAGGCTAATTCTAACACTGGATCAGCTTCTTTGGAACTATCCTTCATGGCTTTAGGACAGCCCTTATGGAGCCAGGCTCCAGGCCTAACCACAAAGGCTCAACCAAGAGGTCTATCCCATTGGATTCAGGATTCAAGTCTAGTTCTGCAGATCTAGGCACCAGTCCCACCCACATGTTGACTCACACATTGGGAAACCCTGCCCTAAAAGTCCAGCATCAAGTCAAGTGGCTTTCCCAGAATTTCTTTGAGCTGACTTTTGAAGGATATTCCCAAAGTCAGTCTGTAAAGACTCAAGTAAGTTCACAAGTCTTCAAATATGTGGATAGCAACACACAGCCACAAGATAAACAACAATCAGGAAAATATGACACCACCAAAAGAACAAAATAAAGAATCTGTAACAAACTCTAAAGAAATGGAGATACATGAACTGCATGATAAATAATTCAAAGTAATTATATTAAGGAAACTCAGTGAACTTCATAAAATACAGAGAAAAATTCAATGAAATTAGGAAAACAATAAATGATCTAAACAAAAAATTCAACAAAAAGATTAAAATTATTTTAAAAAATCAAACAGAAATTCTGGAGTAAAATATAATAAATAGAAAAATTTACAATAAAACACATCAACAGAAGAATTGATCAAGCAGTAGAATTTATGTACTCAAAGAAATTATTTAAAAATATATGATCATAGGAATTAGAAGAAATAAATACAAGAATAATGAAAATGAATGAAGAACACTTATGGGATTTATGGAACAGCATTAAAAGAGCAGCTGTTTACAGAAGTGCAAGAGTTACAGAAGTGCAAGAAGGATAAGAGAGAGACAAGGAAGTTAGAGCTTAGTTAAAGAAATAGCAGAAAATTTTCCAAATCTGGGGAAAGATATAGATATTCAGGTAAAAGAAGATCAAACGCCTCCAATCGGACTCAATCTAAAGAAGACTACACCAAAATATATTATAATCAAACTTTACAAATCAAAGTCAAAGAGGTAATCTTGAACACAGTAAGAAAAATGAAGCAAATCACATCCACATTGAGAGTTCCAATAAGAAATATCAACAGACTTCTCAATAGAAACCTTATAGGTCAGGGGAGTGTAGGATGACATGTTCAATACACGGAAGGAGAAAAAAAACCCTGCCATCCAACAATATTATAGCTGGCAAAACTATTCTTTAAAAATGAAGAAGAGCACTGGGCGCGGTGGCTCAAGCCTGTAATCCCAGCACTTTGGGAGGCCGAGACCGGCAGATCACGAGGTCAGGAGATTGAGACCATCCTGGCTAACACGGTGAAACCCCGTCTCTACTAAAAAATACAAAAAACTAGCCGGGCGAGGTGGCCAGCGCCTGTAGTCCCAGCTACTCGGGAGGCTGAGGCAGGAGAATGGTGTGAACCCGGGAGGCGGAGCTTGCGGTGAGCTGAGATCCGGCCACTGCACTCCAGCCTGGGCGACAGAGCGAGACTCCGTCTCAAAAAAAAAAAAAAAAAAAAAAAAAAAAGAAGAAGAGATAAATAATTAAAACAACAGGTGAAACAGCAGATCTGTTTTACAAGAGATGCAAAAGGGAATTCTTCAAGCTGAAAGACAAGAGTGGTATTTGATAACACAGAAGCTTATGAAACTGTAAGACTCACTGATAAAAGTAAGTACAGAGTCAAACTCAGAATATTCTAACCTTGTAATAGTAGTGTGTAAATTACTATATCTATTATGAAGGTTAAAAGACAGAAATATTAAAGATAATAATGTCTAGGATAATTTGTTAAGGAATACATAATATAATCAGATGCAGATTGTGACATCAACAACATAAAATGTTTTGGGGGGTGCATAGTAAAAGTTCAATATTATATTATGCAATAAAAGTTCATTGCTATCAGTGTAAATTATTTTCTATCACTATAAGATGTCTTATGTAAGCCTCATGGTACCACAAAGCAAAACCCTATACAGTAGACACACAAAATATAAAAAGTAAGAAATCAAAGCATTCTCTAGAGAAAACTATCCAATCACAAAGGAAGATAACAAGAGAGACATAAATGTGCAAAGTGTCTACAAAAAAAACAAAACAAAACAAAACCCAAAAAAACAATTAACAAAATGGCAGGATTATGTCCTTATCTATTAGTCATCATCTTGAATGTAAATCAATACATTTTCTTATTGAAAGACAGCCTTGCTAAATAGGTAAACACAAACAAACAAAAAACTAAAATTCAACAATATGCCGGGGGAAAGATACAAATATTCACCTACAAGAAGGCCAAAGGCCTTCAATCAGATTAAATACAAACAAGACTATACAAATACATATTATAATCAAACATCAAAAATTAAAGTCAAGGAGAGAATCTTGAACATAGTAAGAAAAAAGAAGCAAATCACAAATAATGGAGTTCCAATAAGAAATAACAGACTTCTTAGTAGAAACTAAGACTCACTTAACCTTTAAAGACCCAAATAGATTGAAAGCAAAATGATAAATAAATAAATATATATATATATATATATATATATTTTGTGCAAATGTAAAAGAGAGCAGGATATCTATACAGATAAAGTGGACTTCGTGTCAAAAACTGTAAACAGAGACAAATATAGTCATTACGTAATAATAAAGAAATCAATTCATCAAGAAGATACAACAATTGTTAATATACAGGCACCCAACAACAGAGAACTTAAATATAAAAAACAAATATTAATAGATTTGAAAAGACACACAGATCACAATATAATAATTGTGGAAGATTTAATACCTTTCATTGCACAATGGACAGGTCATCCAGACAGAAAACCAATAAGAAAACAGACTTGAACTATTGGATCTAACAAACAAATAAAAAACATTCCATCCAACAGCAACAGAATATACATTCTTATCAAGTATAAGTGAATAATTTTCTAGGGTAGATCTTATGTTAGGCCACAAAACAAGTCTTGGAACAAATTTAAGAAGATTGAAATCATATTAAATGTATTTTTTATCACAATGTTATGAAACTGAAATCAATAGGAAGAATATTGACAATTTTACAAATACATGAAAATTAATTAACATGCTCCTCAACAACCGATGAGTCAATGAAGAAATCAAGAGGGAAATTAAAAAATACCATATGATAAAAAAATGAAAATATATCAAAATCATAGGATGCAGCAAAAGCAGTTCTAAGAAGGAATTTTATAGCAAAAAATGCCTACATAGAATATAAGATCCCAAATAAACGATCTAATGTTACACCTCAGGGAACTGGATAAAACAGTACAAATAAGCCCAAAGTTAATAAAAGAAAGAAAATGATAAAGATTAGAGTAGGAATAAATGAAATAGAGACTGGAAAAAACAATACAAAATGCTAACAAAACTGAATTGATTCTTTTAAAATATGAAAGAAAACAAAGTTTTACCTTTACGGTATAAGAAAAAAAGAGAAGACAAATATAATCAGAAACGAAAGAGTCATTCTGCTACCACAGAACTACAAAGATTCAGAAGACTTCTATGAACAGTTATACACCAGCAAATAGGATAGCCTAGAAAATATCGATACATTCTTATACATGTACAATCCATCAACTTTAAACTACAAAGAAATATAAAACTTGAACAGACCAATTATGAGGAGGAATCAATCAGTAAAAAATATTCTTCCATCAAAAAAAGCCCAGGATCCAATTTCTTTACTCTTGAATTCTACTAAAAACTTAAAGAAGTGATAACAAACATACTCAAACACTTTCAGCAAATTGAAGAGGAGGAAACACTTTCAGACTTAACACTACCCAAAGTTCAGTCAAGGACAGTACAAGAAAATAAAATTATAGGCCAGTATCTCTGATCTTCATAGATGCAAAAATATAAAACAAATTACTAGTAAACTAAATTGAAGAACACATTAAAATAATCATTTACCATGATCAAGTGGAATTTGTTCCTTGAATGTAAGGATTGCTTAACACATAAAAATCAATAAACGTGACACACCATATTAAAAAAATGAAAAATAAAAATCATATGGTTATCTCAATAGCTGCAGAAAAATCAATTGACAAAATTCAATACCCTTTTATGATAAAATCTCTCAACAGATTAGGTACAGAAGGCATGTACCTCAACACAATAAAGGTCGTATATAACTAGATTGTAACCAACACCATTTTAAATACTGAACAATTTAAATCTTTTCCTCTAAGATCAAGGCCAAGAAAAGGATAGTCACTCTCACCACTTATTTTCAACATAATACTCGAAGTCATGGACATAGCAATTAGGATAGAGAATGAAATAAATGGCATCCTAATAGGGAAGGAAGGAAATAAAAATTATTTACAAATTACATAATCTTATATATAGAAAATCCCAAAGGATCCACCAAAAACCTATTAGAAATGATAAATAAATTTAGTTAAATTTCAGTACAAAATCAATGTACCAAAATGAGTAGTTTCTATATACAATAATACAATAGAGTAGAAGAATATAGAATACAATAAAGAATAAAATAGTTTGTTGGAAAATTAAATTAAAACAATAACATTACAATATTATTAAAAATTCAATAGTTTGTAAAATTAACTAAGGAGGTAAAAGATTTTTACACTGAAAACTATCAAACACTGATGAAAGAAATGAAAGAAAACACAAATAAATGGAAATATATTTCATATGGATTGATTGGAAGAATTAGTATTGTTAAAATATTCATACTGCCCAAAGTAATCTACAGATTGAGTGCAACTTCTATCAAATTTCAATGACTTAAAATTTTTTTCTTTTCCAAAGTTATTGGGATACAGGTGGTATTTGGTTACGTAAGTAAATTCTTAAGGGATGATTTGTGAGATTTTGGTGCACTCATCACCTGAGCAGTATGCACAGCACCATATTTGTAGTCTTTTCTCCCTCGCTCCCCTCTTACTTGTCCCCAAAGTCCATTGTATTATTTTTATGCCTGCGTCCTCATAGCTTAGCTTCCACATATCAGTGAGAACATACAATACTTGGTTTTCCATTTCTGAGTTACTTCATTTAGAATACTTCACTTAGACTAATAGTCTTCAGTCTCATCCAGATCACTCCAAATGCTGCTAATTCACTCCTTTTTATGGCTGGATAGTAAAAAATATATATATATATATATATATATATATATATATCTATATATACATATCTCTCTCTATATATATATATATATCTCTCTCACAGTTTTTTTATCCACTCATTCATTGATGGGCATTTGGGTTGGTTCCATGATTTTGCAATTGTGCTGCTATAAGCATGCATGTGCAAGTATCTTTTTCGAATAATGACTTCTTTTCCTCTGGGTAGATACCCAGTAGTGGGATTGCTGGATCAAATGGTAATTCTACTTTTAGTTCTTTAAGGTATCTCCACACTGTTTTCTATAATGGCTGTATTAGTTCACATTCCCACCAGCAAGGTAGAGGTGTTCCCTGTTCACTGCATCCATGCCAGCATCTATTTTTTTTTATTTTTTTTATTTTTTGATTATGGCCATTCTTGCAGGAGTAAGGTGGTATTGCATTGTGGTTTTGATTTGAATTTCCATGATCATTAGTGATGTGCATTGTTTTCATATGTTTGTTGGTCATTTGTATATCTTCTTTTGAGAATTGCCTATTCATGTCCCTAGCCCACTTTTAATGGGATTTTTTTTTTCCTTATTGATTTGTTTGAGCTTGTTGTAGATTTTGGATATTAGTCCTTTGTCAGATGTATAGATTGTGAAGATTTTCTCTCACTCTGTGGATTGTTTGATTACTCTGCTAACTGTTCCCTTTGCCTTTCAAAAGCTCCTTAGTTTAATTAGGTCCCAGCTATTTGTCTTTGTTTTTATTGAATTTGCTTTTGGATTCCTGGTCATGAAATCCTTGCCTAAACCAATGTCTAGAAGGATTTTTCCAATGTTATCTTCTAGAATTTTTATAGTTTCAGGTCTTAGGTTTAAGTCCTTAATCCATCTTGAGTTGATTTTTGTATAAGGTGATAGATGAGCATCTAGTTTCATTCTATATGTGGCTAGCCAATTATCTCACCACCATTTGTTGAAAAGGGTGTCCTTTCCCCACTTAATGTTTTTGTTTGCTTTGTTGAAGATCAATTGGCTATAAATATTTGAGTTTATTTCTGGGTTCTCTATTCTGTTCCATTGGTCTATGTGCCTTTGTGTGTGTGTGTGTGTGTGTGTGTGTGTGTGTGTGTGTGCCAGTACCATGCTGTTTTGGTGACTATGGCCTTGTAGTATAGTTTGAAACCAAATAGTGTTGTGCCTCCAGATTTGTTCTTTTTGCTTAGTCTTGCTTTGGCTATGCGGGCTCTTTTTTTGGTTCCATATAAATTTTAGAATTGTTTTTCCTAAATCTGTGAAAAATGATGGTGGCATTTTCATGGGGATTGCATTGAATTCGTAGATTGCTTTTGGCAATATGGTCATTTTCACAATATTAATTCTACCCATCCATGAGCATTTCATGCAAATGGGCACCAAAAGTGAGCAGAGGTACCTATTCTTATATTGGACAAAACAATCTTTAAAGCAACAGCAGTTAAAAGGGACAAAGAGGGACATTATTTACTAGTAAAAGGCCTTGTCCAACAGGAAGATATCACAATTATAAACATATATGCACCTAACACTGGAGCTCCCAAATTTATAAAACAATTACTAATAGACCTAAGAAATGAGATAGACAGCAACACAATAATAATGTGGTCCATCGACAACACTAGCCAGATCATCAAGGCAGAAAGTCAGCAAAGAAACAATGGATTTAAACTATACTTTGGAACAAATGGACTTAACAGATATATACAGAACATTTCATCCAACAACCTCAGAATACACATTCTATTCAATAGCACATGGAACTTTCTCCAAGATAGACCATATGATAGGCCATAAAAATAAGCCTCAATGAATTTAAGAAAATTGAAATTATATCAAGCACTCTCTGAGACCACAGTGGAATAAAGCTAGAATTCAACTCTGAAAGGAACCTTCAAAACCATGCAAATACACGGAAATTAAATAACCTGCTCCTGACTGAGCACTGGGGCAAAAACAAAATCAAACTGGAAATTAAAACAATTATTGAAACTGAATGATAATAATGATACGATCTATCAAAACCTCTGGGATATAGCAAAGGTGGTGCTAAGAGGAAAGTTCATAGCCCTAAACACCTACATCAAAAAGACTCAAAGAGCACAAACTAACACTCTAAGGTCACACCTCAAGTAACTAGAGAAAAAAGAACAAACCAAACCCAAACACAGCAGAAGAAAGGAAATAACCAAGATCAGAGCAGAACTAAATGAAATTGAAACAAACAAAAAAAAAATACAAAGGGTAAGTGAAACAAAAAGCTGGCTTTTTGAAAAGATAAATAAAATTGATAGAGCACTGGCCAGATTAACCTAGGAAAGAAGAGAGAAAATCCAAATAACCTCACTAAGAAATGAAACAGGAGATAACACAACTGACACCACTGAAATACAAAAGATCATTCAAGCCAACTATGAACACCTCTATGCACATACACTAGAAAACCTAGAAGAGGTGGATACTTTCCTTAAAAAATGCAATTCCCTTAGCTTAAATCAGTCTGCCTTCCCTGAACAGACCAATAATTAACAATGAGATTGAAATGATAATTAAAAAATTACCAACAAAAAAAGTCCAGGACCAGATGGATTCACAGCAGAATTCTACCAGACATTCAAAGAAGAATTGGTACCAATCCTTTTGACATTATTCCACAAGATAGAGAAAGAGGGAACCCTCCCTAGTTCATTCGATGAAGCCAGCATCACCGTAATACCAAAACCAGGGAAGGAAATGACCAAAAAAGAAAACTACAGACTGATATCCTTGATGAACATAGATGCCAAAATCCCTAACAAAATACTTGCTAGCACTACAGACTGATATCCTTGATGAACATAGATGCCAAAATCCCTAACATAATACTTCCTAGCTGAATCCAAAAACATACCGATAACAAAATCCACCACGATCAAGTGGTTTTCATACCAGGGATGCAGGGATGGTTTAACACCTGCAAGTCAATAAGTGTGATACACCATGTAAACAAGACTGAAAGCAAAAATCATATGATCATTTCAGTAGATGCAAAAAATCATTTGACAAGATCTATCATCCCTTAATGATTAAAATTCTCAGCAAAATAGGCAAACAAGTGACATCCCTTAATGTAATAAAACCCATCTATGACACACCCACAACCAACATAATACTGAATGGGGGAAAGTAGAAAGCATTTCCTCTGAGAACTGGAACAAACAAGGATATCAACTCTCACCACTCCTCTTCAACATAGTACAGGAAGTCCTGGCCAGAGCAATGAGACAAGAGAAAGAAATCAAGGGCATCCAAATTGGTAAAGAGGAATTCAAACTGTCACTGTTTGCTGACAATATGATTGTTTCTTCCAATGACATTTTTAACAGAAATAGAAAAACTATCCTACAATTCTTATGGAGTCATAGAAGATCCTGATTAGACAAAGTAATGCTGAGAAAAAAAAAGCTAGATGTATCACATAACCTAATTTGAAAATCTGTACAAAGTTATAATAATAAAAACAACATGATACTGGCATAAAAAAGACACACAGGTTAATGGAACAAAACAGAGCACCTAGAAATAAATCCACATGTTTATGGTCAATTGATTTTTCAACCAAGATGGCAAGAATGTACACAGTGAAAAGGGTACTCCCTTTTATAAATGGTATTGGACAACAGGATATCCTCTTGCAGAAGAATAAAATAAAACCAACACCTTACACCATCTACAAAAATTAACCAACATGAATTAAAGATTTAAACCTAAGATCTGAAACTAAATCTACTAGAAGAAAGCAGAGAGAAAAAGCTCCATGACATTGGTCTAAACAAAGATGTTTTTTGTGATACCAAAGCACAAAACACACACACACACAAATAGACAAATGGAATTACATCAAATTGAAAAGCTTCTGTACAGCCAAGGAAATAATCAACAGGGTGAAGAGACAACCTACCAAATGGGAGAATATATTTTCAAATAATACATCTGATAAGGGTTTAATATCCAAAATATACAAGGAACTAAACTACGCAATAGTAAGAAAAAAATCCAATTAAATAATAGGCAAGGCCGGGCGCGGTGGCTCAAGCCTGTAATCCCAGCACTTTGGGAGGCCGAGACGGGCGGATCACGAGGTCAGGAGATTGAGACCATCCTGGCTAACACGGTGAAACCCCGTCTCTACAAAAAAAAAAAAAAAAAAAAAAAAAAAAAAAAAAAATAATAATAATAATAATAATAGGCAAAAGACCTAAATAGACATTTTTCAACAACAAAAAAATACAAATGACAAATGTGTATATGAAAAAAATGCCCCACATCATTAATCATCAGGAAAATGTAAACTAAAAACACAAGGAGTTGCCTATCACCATATACAAACATTAACTCAAGATGGATTAATGACCTAAATATAAGATCTCAAACTATAAAAAATCATAGAACAAAACCTAGGAAATACTCTTCTCAACATTGGCCGTGGCAAAAGATTTATTGCTGAGTCCTCGAAAGAAATTACAATGAAAACAAAAATTGACAAGTGGGACCTAATTAAACTAAAGAGCTTCTGTGCAGCAAAAGAAAACGTCAATAGCGTGAACAGACAACCTACAGAATGGGAGAAAATATTCACAAACTGTGCATTTAACAAAGGTCTAATATTCAGAATCTATAAGGAACTTAAACAAATCAAGAAAGAAAAACAAATTACCCCATTGAAAAGTGAGCAAAGGACACAAACAGACACTTCTCAAAAGAAGATATATAATTAGCCAACAACTGTATGAAAAAAATGCCCATCATTACTAATCAGAGAAATGCAAATCAAAACCATGAGATACAATCTCACACGAGTCAGAATGTCTATTATTAAAAAGTTAAAAACAAAAACAAAAACAAAAACAGCTGCTATCAGGGCTTCAGTGAAAAGGGAATGCATAAACACTGTTGGTGGGAATGTACATTAGTTCACCTACTGTGGAAAGCAGTTTGGAGATTTCTCAAAGAACTAAAAATAGAATTACCATTCCACCCAGCAATCCCATTTCTAGGTATATTCCCAAAGGAAAAGATACCATTCTATCCAAAAGACACATGCACTCATATGTCATTGCAGGACTATTAACAATAGCAGAGACATGGGATCAAACTAGATACCTGTCAATGATGAATTCGATTAAGAAAATGTGGTACAAATACACCACAAATTATTAGCAGCCATAAAAGGAATAAATCATGTCCTTTGCAGCAACATAGATATGCAGCTACAGGAGATTATCCTAGGCAAACTAACAAAGAAATAGAAAGTCAAATACCACGTTCTCATTTATAGGTGAGAAATAACATTGGGTACAGATGGACTTAATGATGGGAACAATAGACACTGGGCATGACAAGAGGGGATAGGGAGGAAGGGGACAAAGATTGAAAAACTAACTATTGGGTACTATGCTCACTACCAGGATAGTGGGTTCAATTATATCCCAAACATCAGCATCACACAATATACTCTTGTAACAAAACTGCATATGTACCCCCTGAATCTAAAATAAAATTTGAAAAATAAAATAAAACCTCAAACCTGTTAGAATGACTATTATCAAAATGACAAAAGATAAAAATGTGAAGAAAAAGAAACTCTGTATACTATTGGAAGGAATGTAAATTGGTGCAGCCATTATGGAAAACACTATGTAGGTTAATCAAAATACTAAAAGTAGAACTTCCATATGAACCAGGAATCCCACTTCTGGGAATATATCCTAAGGAAACAAAATCAGAATGTTCAAGAGATATCTGCACTCCCATGTTCATTATAACATTGTTCATGATAGCTAAGATATGGAACCAACTTGTGTCCACCAACAGATGAATGGATAAAGAAAATGTGGTACATATAAACTGTGGAGCACTATTTAGCTATAAAAAAGAATGAGATGCTATTGTTTGCTACAACATAGAAAAATTTAGAAGACATTATATTAAGTGAAACAAGCCAGGCAAAGAAAAATAATTACTGCATGACCTCACTTACATGTTGAGTGTAAAACCATCGAACTGATAGAAATAGATTAAAACTGTGGTTATCAGCAGTTCTTGATTAGGAGAATTGGGGAGGTGTTAGCCAAAATACGCAAAATTTTAGTTACACAGGAGAAATAATTTCAAAATATCTATTGTACATCGGGGTGATTACAGTAAACAATGATTTTTTTATATTTAAAAAATGTTGAAAGAGTAGATTTGAAGTGTTTTCTCCACAAAACAATAAGTATACCAGGTAATGAATATGACAAATAGCTTGATGTAGCCATTCCGCTATGTATACCTACATCAAAACAAATGTTGTATACGATAAATATATAAAATTTTTGCTTGTCAATTAAAATAAAAAAGAGAGAGAAGTGAAAAAAGAGCAGATTGTATAGGATATTAAAAGCTAAAATCATTGGCTTATAAAAGTATAAGATTATCAAGAGAGTAAGTTTAGACAAAGAAGACAAATGAACCAAGAATTGAGTCCTAGAACATTCCATTAGTAAGAGATTCAGAGATAGGTTATTTAACAATAAACTGTGTGAAGGCCCAACCAGTAAGAATAGAGAGAAACTAAGAGCATTTGGTGTTTTGGAAAAAATGCTATTTTATAGGTCAAGTCAAATGAAAATGGAGAAGAGACTATTGGATCTAGCAATTTGGAGGTCATTGAAAATCTTGATTAGATCACTTTGAATGAATAGTAGGGAGAAGAAACCTGCTTGCAATGTGCTTATGAGGAAATGTAAAGATTGGAATTGGAGGGTATTTTTTTGCAAAAAACAGAGCAGATAAGTTGGCGTAGGAAGAAAAAATTGTATCAGGAGAAGCATTTTTGTTGTTTGCATTAAATTTTTTATGTTTAATTAAATTTTTTTAGAATGAAGCAATATGCTCATATGTCCATATGCTAACAATAATGAACAAATATATAGTTATAAATTGATGGAGTAAATGAAAGGGGATGGTATCTAGTGAGGTTCTGGAGGAATTGGCTTGAGACAAGAGCATTGATAATTCTCTTATGTTAACAGACAGAAAGATTGAGTATTTGGGCACAGATGCTGATATGTGTCTACATGTGGTGATGGAAGTCTGTTAAAATGTGTAGAATTTGAATTTTTTTATGTAAAGTAAGAGGAAAGGATCTTATATAAGAATGAGAAAGAAAAACACAGGTTTTTGAAGGGATTGGAGAAAGTATGAAATACTGCTCAAGGACTATGGGGAAGTGAATAGACCAGAGATATGTAGTATAATTTCTAGACAACATTAAGACTCCTTGAGTTTCATTGTCATGATTGTTAATGGGAAGCCAATTAGTGTGGTTCTGTTTTTGTTCTATCAGATTTATTTGTCTAGATGCAGGTTCAAGGTAGGCAGATCGTTGTATGTAAGCATAAATAGATTTGTGAATTTTCCATGCAGATAAGGCAAAATGAGAGAGGGACTGAGGAGTTGAGGATATATGAGAGAAAGTGAATATAAGGATTTACTATACAATTTAACTTGGAAATTAAGGGAAGAGAGGTCATCAATATGATCAAGAAACAGCAGTAATTGGTAATGACAAGGTCTAGGATTATCATGATGGAAAGAAATGACCTAGGGAGAATGGAAGGTAAAATTATTTGAAGGAAATGAAGAGTGAGGATAGAAAGAGATTCAAGTATTGTGTTTTAAAAGAAGAGGGATGGGAAAGTGTTTGCAAGAGTCAGTAATGATAAGGAAGGACAATCCAGTGATACAAAGGAAATGAGAGAAAGGATAGTCATTGCGTTAGAAAGTGGCAGCCCTCTAAGGGCTTGCACACTGCCCTTACCCATGTATGATTTTATTTGTACACAGTTTTGCATGTTCAATGCCACATTTAACAAGCAAAACAGCAAATAAGGCCAAGTCCCTTTCTAACAATCACCTTGGTAAGGTGGGTACAAAAGCTTTCCTCTGAGCCTCTTTTCTCCTAGGCATCAGATATATTTGTGTTTGTTGTGTCCTGTCCCGAGAAGCTGTGTGCTCAGGACAGGCCAAAGTTTCTAACAGAATAAGAAGGTCATGATAATCTGAAGAAATGTTTGAGAATATAGAAAATGATGCTAATTACAAATTGGGAAATTAGGGGAACTGTCGTTCGTTTTCATGGATCAGGGAGGAGTGGAAGATAGAAGACAGAGAATATGCGAAGACTTAAGAAGATTTGGATGGGAGAGATGAAGGTAGCTTGAGCTTTCATGGTATCAGTACCTAGACAGAGATAAAAGATACAATGGTATTAGTTTAGATGGCCTAACGACATTCAGTAATGATGATAAAAGGAAAAGAGGATGACTAGAATATCCAGTTGATGCACTTTAGGATGTCTGTGGAATCTAGGTCATACTCTGAACTTTAGTGTCTCTACTCTTTACCTCTGTCAATAGTTTGAAGGTTGAATATAATCAAAAGGAAGAAAAAGCAGCTTGTATTGGAAGGAGAAATGAAGCATTTTTTAAATACTTACTATTTGGAATAAATTGAAATCTCCGCATACCATCAAGCCAAAAAAAAAAAAAAAAAAAAATCTGGGCAGATGTTGTGCCTCATGTCTATATTCCTAGTGCTTTGGGAGGCCAAGGTCGGAGGATCACTTGCGACCGGGAGATTGAGACTTGCCTAGACAACATGGTAAAACCCTGTGTCTACAAAAATATGAAAATTAACTAGGCGTGGTGGCACGTGCCTATAGTCCCAGCTACTTGAGAGGATGTGGTGGGAAGATCGACTGAGCCTGAGAGGGAGAGGCAGAGGCTGCAGTGAGCCGTAATTGTGCCACTGCACTCCAACCTGGGCATCAGAGACTCTGTCTCAAAATTATAAAATAAAATAAAATAAAATAAAATAAAATAAAATAAAATAAAATAAAATAAAATAAAGCTAAAGTAAAATTTGGAACTGGTATATGAAATAAAATTGAATTGGAAACCAACAGTATTTAATAGTGGAGTGAGAATAATATGTACTAGATACACACAAACTTCTTTAAATATTGTGTAATTTTTACCTTAATATTTTAGTAGTTTGTTAAATGTTTGATAAAGTGTATTAGTTAAATATATTTTGGTATATTGCCTTAAACATCATTAAATTTCAGCTCAAATGAACATATTATTTTAATTATTACCTTGGATAAATTGCCTTCTAAAGGTAAGTATAGTTATGGCAACAAGTACAATCTATAATGTTACTTAGACATAATATTACTTCTGTTGCATTCTTTGGTTACTTTTGATGTCACCTTTTATGAGGTCCAGGTTTCTTGCCTGGCAGATATGACTTGGTAACAGAACTGCTTTGCAATGGTGAAAGTCACTTTTTTTTCTCTGAGACATGTTTAAGGTCATGGTGTGCAAATGTTTATTCCCTGAAGAGCTAAAAGATAACTTGCCTGTGGGGACTCATTATTTCTCTCCCTGTTGAAATTCATATTTTATCTCTAGACTTGCATGTGTAACGAGTTTTCATGGAAGAGAAATACTGTGTTTGGTGCATAATAATGTGTACAAAAAGGCAAAATAAGTTTTATTGTCATTCCAGACATTAACTTTTGAATAGATGGCACTAAAACTTTTTTTTTTTTTTTTTTTTTTTTTGAGACGGAGTCTTGCTCTGCCGCCCAGGCTGGAGTGCAGTGGCCGGATCTCAGCTCACCGCAAGCTCCGCCTCCCGGGTTCACGCCATTCTCCTGCCTCAGCCTCCCGAGTAGCTGGGACTACAGGCGCTGGCCACCACGCCCGGCTAGTTTTTTGTATTTTTTTAGTAGAGACGGGGTTTCACCGTGTTAGCCAGGATGGTCTCGATCTCCCGACCTCGTGATCCGCCCGTCTCGGCCTCCCAAAGTGCTGGGATTACAGGCTTGAGCCACCGCGCCCGGCCAACTTTTTAAAATTAAATAATTTTGGACTTGTAGTCCACATTTACAAAAAGATAAATAAATACCAATTGCCATCAATACCAAAATTAATGTCCATCAGTCATCATAGCAACAGAAAATAAGTTTTAGAGGGATTTATTCTGTAATTAAATGCTCTTCTTTTGAAGCTGTACAATTCTTCTCTTCTGGCTATTCCATATCCTAACCACTCCTAAGAAAGCCAGAAATGCCATCCTATCCATATCAGTAAGAGCAATAAGTCTTTGGTGAACAGCAGGAATTCTATTTTTCAGTAAGTGTTCTTCTTAAGAATATATAAAATACTAAAATGTAGGACATCTTAGAAAGCTGATACAGTCACATTAGAATATTTCTATAGGTTATACCTCAAAGACAAGTCAAATGAGACACACCATTAGTGGGGATTTAGAAAGCACAGATATTCAGGATGCATTTTTTTTTTCAAAAAAGTCTCAGGATAATTCGTCTTCTTAATAAAAAAGGGAATGTTTAGGTTTTGATTAGGTCTATATTAAGCCCACATATTAATATAGATGTGACACCATTAACATCGTTTAGAAATTGAACAATGCGTTATGATAGTTTGCATTAAAAATATAAAATTTGTTTATGATTTTGGTTTTATTTCTATTTTGATTTTGTCATTGCTTGCAAGAATAAATGTTAGGATTTCTCATCTTGAATTTTGTAGGATTCTGGAAGTAAACTTTCATTCTGAAAAAGCACATGATAAATTAATTTGCTAAAAAAAGACACAAAAAGCACTGAATTTTTTGTTAAAGTGCAAATAGAAGAAACAATGAGGAATTCAAATTAATGCCTGTAATATAATTAACTTGAATCAACTCTTAAGTTGACTCTTAAGATGAATAAGTTGGAAATGGTCATATCAAGAAATTCTCATATTAACCTAAAAGTAAACATTGGTTTTGACCTCCTACCAAAGGAAAGCTGTAATTCAAATATGAATAGATTTATCTATACTAATGTGTTCATGATGTGCTTGTATTTCGGAATAATTGAGTATCACACATTCTTTTTCCTCTAAGATATCAAAAAAATTAAAAAATATTAAAAAGTATTATAACAAATGCAGATTTTTAAAAACAATATAGGCTTTTGAATAGTTGTTTTTATATAAATATTTTGCATGAGGAGGAAGAAATTTTTAATTTTAATTATTTAAAATATTGTAAACCATGATAATTAATCTGTACTCTACTCTGTAACTCATTGTACCCACAGATTGCATTTGTGACAGGATTGGCTGCATGCATGGACTATGGTTGTAGAATGGAGTCTTTCCTTTGAAATAAAAAGAATGACGTATTTGTTAAACAATATCTAGGCTCCAGTGATATCATGCTGTTCCCATTTGTGTACAGAATACAAAGAATAGGAACAAGTAGTTACCTTCCTCATATCCACAACAGACTGAATGAAAAACAGGGGACCAAGAAATATGAGTACTATCTCTTTTAGGAGTGCTTTCCTAAATATAATAGAAAGGAGCTTATAGTAATTATCTCTTCTGCTTCTTTAGCTTGACAAATCATGAAAATTGAGAGTCAAGATAAGCCATGGAAATTAGGAGTCAAGACAAATGATGAGAATCAGGATTCTAAAGGTCAAACTTGCATCACAGCAAAAACAAGTCTAATTTTTCTTTATTTCATGTTCCAATACTTGCTTTTTTTCCCATTTGAATTGCTTAATACCTCTAACGACTTCTCATTGCTTTAAGAACAATCCAATATCCTTAACATCGAATGTGAAGTAGTAAATTATCTGACCTCTGATTATATTTGTGGCCTTTCAACAAGAGTCCAAATCCATGTGCCTCTGGATGTGCCTTCCCTTTGCTCCAACTTCCCATTCTTCAACCTCCACGCTAAACAATCTTTGCCTGAGAAACAGCTGTTTACCCTTTATGGTCTTGTATTCAACCCCATTCCCTCTTGCAGGACTTTCTCTAAACCTCCAGGCCATGTTAGATGCCCTCCTATAGCAACACATCATTCTGTACCATGAACTATCCAATATTGTCAACAGTCAAGTTCAAAGAGTTTGAACCATGTAGTAGAATAGAATAAATGACAGACTGTCCTATTGTGACATTAATAAAATTATCAATTAATGCCATGATATTCTGGAAATAAACCCAATTACTAGATTGCATAGTATCCTATCTTAGCACAGGGATTTTTCTTCTATTTTTTCTTTTCCTTCTAGTTCCAGGAAAGGTGTTTTTAGCCCAACAAAAATAATAGCCAGTCTCATCATTTCTAACCAAACCAAATAAAACAGCCTCTTGAGATATAGAATCTACTATGTTCCCATTTATTTATTTTTTCAGAGGTCTTGCTACATTGCCTAAGCTGGAGTGCAATGGCTGTTCATAGGCAATATCACGGCATACTATGGCCTTGAACTCCTGGGCTCAAGGAATCCTCAATCTTCAGCCTCTTGAGTAGCTGAGATTACTTCTTTTCCTATGCCAAGCATTTTAAATTATCAAATGAAAGAATAAACAGCTAAGTCTAGAAGGTTTCCATTTATTTAAGCTCACCAAATATGAAGTTAAATAAGAAAAGTGAGGAAGCAAAAACATTTAGGTCTGAATGATTATGAAGGTTCACTAAAATAATTCTTCCTGAACACGGAGGGTCTAGCCACAGGACAGATTTCTGCATCTAGTTCTCTAAAGCCACAGGAAGCAATTTCCTGCTTTCAGGTTTTAAAAACTTAAAAATATTGACAAATACTTTCAGAGAATATTGCTATATACATTGAATAAAATAATTAATAAAAATTAGAAATATTGGTCCAACTTGTCCCCAACCTATCATCATTTTATTATATAGCACCTT
This sequence comes from Macaca nemestrina, assembly GCF_043159975.1. Classification (NCBI taxonomy): domain Eukaryota; kingdom Metazoa; phylum Chordata; class Mammalia; order Primates; family Cercopithecidae; genus Macaca; species Macaca nemestrina. The sequence goes on along the minus strand of NC_092127.1, from coordinate 123,436,576 downwards.
CCATCATTTTATCATATAAAAAGTCAAATTGGCAAGCTATTAGACGACAGCTATTTTATCGCTTCTTTTGCAGGAGAAATTGCATTTATGATTATGTATTCGTGCCTAGCTTCTCCACTACGATGTAAGTTCCATGAAGCTGTCCTCTGTGTATGTTTTCAATACAGCTCTGTACCGTAACATACCAGATAATGGTGATATAAGTGCAACAAATATCTGTGACTGAATGAAAGAGATATATTAGAGAATATATGCATAGAGTAAGTGAAAACATGTTTACGATAATATAATGCTACAAGCTGTTTTCCCTAAGGTCTTCATGTGATCACATTCCTTTTCTTCTATTACAGATATTCTCTTACAAGGAAACTCTTCATTTTGAAAATATTTTCCAGTTGACATTTCTTTTGCAAGCATGAATTACATCTCAAAAAAAAATATGAATTCGACAATGAAAGAAACTCTACCTTACTAAACATTTTTTCCCATTTCTTAACTAGCGTCTGGCATAAAGTATGCCCTTAATAAATATTTGCTAAATATTGATTTGTATAAAACCTTAAAATAAGTTAAATAAAAGCATATTCAGAGGATGTGTTGATTGTGGTTATGAATCGAGAAATAATTTTTTTTTCTGTGTATGTATTATTACTCTGCAATAATCAAGCATAAAAAGGATATTGTGTTTATTTCACTTTTTAGTATCTTATGTATATAAACTAATTTATACACTCACTGTTTAATAAGTACTTGCAATTTTCTAGATGTATTACTTATGTGCTTTAAATAACATTAATTTCAATGTAGAGGGAATTTGCCTGCCTATAATGCATTTTTCCCAGTATAGAATGAAATGTATTTCATTATAAGGAAAATATGTGGTTTGAGGATACCAATCATACAGAGTGCAAATGTATTTGTGGTCGATCATGAAATATAAGCTTCACACACTGGTTATTTCAGAAAAATTGGGAGTCAGCCAAATACTTTAGACCATTACTTTATGAAGAAGCAAATATTATAAGACTTTGGTTTGCCTTTGAACTGAAATAATCACCTGTAATACTTTGTACCAAAGAAATTTGAAGTGGATAACTAATTGATAAAGTAGGTTAAAGAGAACTTCTGAAGCCATTTTATGTGCTTTGATTAGCAGATTAGAAATTTCAGTTAAAATAAAATACCTATATATGAACAGAGAAGTAAAATCAGAATAAAATAATTCCCAGCATTGCATTTCTTTTGGGTGATTTTTCTCTCTGTAATATGCCTTTATGGTAAAATCCCACTGGATTATTTTATTAAATATAATTAGTTATTTTTAGTGGATGCCTGTGCAAGTACAATGTAGTTATTACTACCTGATAATATAAATTAAAAGCACAAACCTTTTCACAATTCATGTTAACTAATGGTGTTACACAGTATACTTAATTTCATTGCAAGGTAAAAATGGAATTTTCTTATACAAAGAAACATTGCTCCCTTTCCTGCAAGAGAATATGTGGTGGACAATAATTAATCCTTTGGATTGAATATCTCAATGCATTTAGTAATAGAAGATTTGGGTCTTGAAACAAAATAAATAAAGCATCAATACTCATGGGCTTAGTCCCCAGTTGCCAGGCAATTTCTATCTACACTGAGTAAAACTTAGCCCATATTAATTAACGCAACCTTGGAAAAATTTGGATCAGATTAAGACAACATGCAAACTTAGAAGGAAATTATCATGTTAGACCATGACTTTCCATTGTGATCTGGAGAGAGTGGAGAGGTGACATTTAACCTGAGATGGTGACTAAGCTACTCAAATGAATGATCAATGAAGGGAAATGTGGACAATATCTGAGGTACTTCGTTAAGAAATTAAAATCAATAAAAGAAATTGGAATTGAATGCTATAATGCCTATGGTATTTGTTCAACTGAGAAACAACAAAAATGTTTACATGCTTTATATTTCTCAGTTAAATTATATGTTGATAGTGTAAAGAAATATATTTGCCTATTTACTGGAACCTAAAATACTAGTTTTTTAGACAAAATTGAATTTAAGACAATCTTCACTAAATTCACTTAACTAATCTCCCTCCCTCCCTCCCTCTCTCCCTCCCCCTCTCCCTCCCTCTCTCCCTCCCTCCCTCTCTTCCTTCCTTCCTTCCTTCCTTCCTTCCTTCCTTCCTTCCTTCCTTCCTTCCTTCTTCCCTTCCTCCTTTCCTCCCTTCCTTCTTTGCAGTGAATCCATATGGATCTGCAGCAAACTCAATTCTTGTCTCCTCAGAAGAGAGAATTTGACTAAACAACAAGGCAGAAGGAGAGACTGAAGCAAGTTTTAAAGTAGGAGTGAAAGTTTATTACAAGTTTTTAAAGCAGAAACAAAAGGCAGAAAAGTACACATGGAAGAGAGGCAAGTGGGCAACGTGAGAGACCAGTGCATGATTTTTCCTTTTGACTTGGGGTTTTATATGTTGGCATACTTCCAGGCTCTTCTTTCCCTTCCCCCCTGATTTTTCTCTTGGGGTGGGCTGTCCACATGCAGGTCACTACCTGCTAGCCCTTAGGAGGTGAGCATGCGCTGTGTGTTTACTGGAGTTGTATGAATGCTCATTTGAGGCATTCTTCCCTTACCAGTAGTATGTCCCAAGAAGGTCATATACTGGTTGAACTCTGCCATTTTGCCTCTTGAAGCACATTTGTGAGCCCACTTGCCCAAATCCTGAGATCTTATCAGGAAGTCGCTGATCACCAGCTTCAGGTGTTTCTGTTTATCGGGAAACTGCTTTTCCCTGAAACTGGCTGCAGCCAGTTACTATTTTAGAGAGACAGTTAACCGCTTGAACATCACTTGATGGTGTCCTGACATTCCTGGTGTGTGTGTATGGAGGCAGAGGGCGGGGTGCATGCAGGGGGAGCCTTCTCCTGCCTTGCTCATCTCTGACTAGCTACCTACGGTAACACTTCCTTCCTTCCTTTTTTTCAGCAAACTTACTACACATTAAGCAGGATCTTCTTTGCTGAGGATAAATATATGAGTAAGTCATCTCAGAGGCTATTTGTCATGCTGTGCACAGCCCAGCTCATGAATCCCAATCTCTTCTTATGCACAGGGAATTCTGAGTCATTATATTTGACATGAAGCTTGATATGAAACAGGTGTTACTACCACCAAGGAACCTAGCAAAATCGAGTATTTGTATTTCCAGATTATTCCATGTTCACATAAACAGCAACTTGAGGGAGAAGTTAGCTGCAAAATCCTGAATTTGAATTGGAGCCAGGGAAAGAAAGGCTCCAGGAACTTCATACTCAGTGTTGTCAGCAATTCCCTGTTTTCTGGTGTAGGGGTGGATGTGATAACCTTCACAGTGTTCTGTGTTTCAAATGAATAGCAGAGGTGTCTAACTGGACTGCTTCTGTGGTGTAAGTTTGCTGTACTTCTGGATGTTCTCCCTTTCCTCCTCTCCCCTCCCCTCTTTTGTCTTCCCCTTCCTATTCTTCCTTCTTCTTGCTTTTAAGGACCACTGATTCTTAAGATTTTGCAACAGTTCTTGGAGATACTCAGTATGCTTTGAATAAAATAACTTCCTGTTTTAATTTTCTTTTGTTTGCAACTAAATCTGCCACCAGTACAGTTCTGGCCCTAATAGAAATCACCATATAGAAGGCTAAGTTAGCCAAAAGCCTTGAGAAACTAATGTAATTATTACAAATGTCATATTTTCTATGTAAACAACAATAAGGATGCAATCTCATGTGTGGGCTATATATGCTAAATGTGTGGCTTGAGTTGCTTATTGTGTACTGGTACATTGCCAAAAGCAATACACTGTATGTACCAGAGGAAGCAAGACAAGATTAGCACATTAACTATGGTTTGAAGAATATACAGAATTTGCTATGTGGAATCTGAAAGTATATAAGCAACAAACCTCTAGTATAGCTGTAGTATTATAGTGGAAAGGGCATACTGACTCTTCATGAGGAGTAGAACATAGGGAAACACCCAAACCAAGAGAAAATTTATAAAAAGCACTAGAGAAATTTCAACATTCTGGTAACTATATACAAAACAACCTTTAAACAAAGCCAAAATTCTAGCTATGTTAACATACATTCTCACATTAAAGACTCATTTATCTCAGCTTCCATTATCTGATGCAACATGTCTGGCTTCCAGTAAAATATTGTAAGAAATTCTCAAGGGCAAGAAATAACAAAGCATCAGAGTTAGACTAAGATGTGACACAGATATTGAAATTGTCTGACAGACATTATAAAATAATTATATATGTTAAGGATTTTAATGATAAAGGTAAACAATATACAAGAACAAATGGTAATATAAGTAGACAAATGGTAATGCTAAGAAAAAAATAAAAAATAAAATACTAAAAATAAAAAACATTGTAACCAAAAAAAATGTCTTTAATGAATTCATTGGCGGACTGTACATAGCAGGCTATACAAAATATCACTGGGCTTGAATATAGGTGAATAGAAACTTTGCCAACTGAAGTTGTTTAGAGAAAAAAAGCATCTAATATTTGTGGGATAATATCAGAATATATAATATATGTGTATGTATAATACTAAAAAGAAATAGAGCAAAGTAGAAGAAATACTTGAAGTAATAATGCCAGAGAATTTTCCAAAATTAAAGACAGACACCAAACCATCCATCTGGGAAGCTCAGAGAACACCAGCAGGATAAACACCAAAAACCACACCTAGACATGTCATATTCAAAGTGCAGGAAATCAAAGAAAAAGAAAATAGTGAAGAAAGCCAAAGTGGAGATGAACAGCAATAATTTAATCATAGTAAATGAGGATAACAATGACAGTAGACTTTTCATATAAACCACCACAACAAGAAGAGATTGGAGAGACATCTTTGAAGTATTGGTGGAAAATATTACCAACCAAGAATTCTACATTTGGTAAAATTATCCTTCAAAATGAAGGGAAAGTAAATAATGTCATGGATAAAAGTTGAGGGAATTAACAATTAAATTCCAGCAGATATATTCTGCAAGAAATGTTACAGATTATTCAGACAGGAAAAAAAAATGATTTCGTCAAGAAACTCCCTACTTTTTAAGTGTTAGTAGCACATAGTGACTCTCTCCCTCAAAGGAGTAATGTATGAAACAGGAAAAAATAATTACTTTACAATGAAGAACCTTGACAATCACTGCCACTGTCAAATAATCAAGGTTATCATCCCCATCGATAAATGTTGGTAGTAGGTGCTTTTGATATAATGTGATGAGAATGGCACTGTGTCTCTGCTATACCTATCTCCCATTAACTAATTAACTCAATCTAAGCATTAGAAAAATGTAAATAAGCCCCAACTAGCAATATTCTATAAAATACCTAAATATATCTCAAAATTGTCAAGGTCATCAAAACAAGGAAAATCCGATAAGCTGTCACAATCTAGAACTTTCTAAATAAACATGTTGACAAAGGATATACAACAACTAAATGAAATGTAGTATTTCATTCATACCACATTCCATGGGTGGAATTTTTAGAACATAAAAATATTAGTATGCATCATTCTAATGTAAAATATTCCCATTATGGGAAAGTTGGTACAAGATATTTGGGGTCTCTGACTTATCTTTGGTATTTTTCTGTAAATCTAAAACAATTCTCAAAATAAAACATTTATTTAAACAAAGTAAAGCAAAAGCAAACAAACACACACAAAAAGCAATTCTAGTGGCTTTTCAAGTATTATGCTGTGAAAATTTATACCATTATTTTTAGATTTGGAGCTGCTTCATATTCCTCACTCTAGATAGGATGAAAGTAGCATTTTCTTGAAAATATTTGGAGGGGCGTGGCAAGATGACCAGATAGGAATAGCTCCCGTCTGCAGCTCCCAGCGAGACCATTGAAGAAGGTGGGTTATTTCTGCATTTCCAACTGAGGTGCCCAGTTCATCTCATTGGGACTGGTTAGACAGTGGGTATAGCCCACAGAGGGCCAGCAGAAGCAGAGTGGGGTGTTGCTTCATACAGGAAGTGCAAGGGGTCTGGAAACTCCCTGCCCTAGCCAAGGGAAGCTGTCAGGGACTGCACTGTGAAGGATGGTGCTATCCAGCCCAGATGCTACACTTTTCCCATGTTTTTTTCAACCCAGAGACCAGGAGATTCTCTAGGGTGCCTATACCACCAGGGCCTTGAGTTTCAAGGTGGCAGACAGTTTGAGGAAAACTGTGTGACCATTTGGGCAGACACCAAGCTGGCTTCAGAAGTTTTTTTTTTTTTTTTTGTAGCCCAGTGGTACCTGAAATGCCAGCAAGACAGAACCATTCACTCCCCTGGAAAGGGGGCTGAAGCCAGGGAGCTAAGTTATCTTCCTTAGTGGATTCCACGCCTATGTAGCCCAGCAAGATAAGATCCACTGGCTTGAAATTCTCGCTGCCAGCATGGCAGTCTGAAGTTGATCTGGGATGCTCCTGATTGGTGAGGGGAGGGACATTCACCATTACTGAGGCTAGAGTAGACAGTTTTCCCTTCACAGTGTAAACAAAGCTGCTGGGAAGTCTGAACTGGGTGGAACCCACAACAGCACTGTAAAGCCACTGTAGTCACACTGCCTTTCTAGATTCCTCCTCTCTGGTCAGGGCATTTCTGAAAAGAAGGCAGCAGCCCCAGTCGGGGACTTATAGATAAAACTCCCATCTCCTTGGGACAGAGCATCTGGGGGAAGAGGTGGCTGTTGGCACAGCTTCAGCAGGCTTAAACGTTCCTGCCTGCTGGCTCTGAAGAAAGCAGTGGATCTCCCAGCACAGTACTCAAGCTTTGCTAAGGGACAGACTGCCTCCCGAAGTAGGTCCCTCAACCCCATGCCTTCTAACTGGGAGATACCTCCCAGCATGGTTGGCAGACAACTCATACAGGAGAGTTCCGGCTGGCCTCTGGTGGGTGCCCCTCTGGGATGAAGCTTACAGAAGAAAGTGCAGGCAGCAATCTTTGCTATTCTGCAACCTCCATTGGTGATACTGAGGGAAACAAGGTATGGAGTGGAACTCAAGCAAACTCCAGCAGACCCGCAGAAGAGGGACTTGACTGTTAGAAGGAGAATTAGCAAACAGAAAGCAATAACCTCAACATCAGCAAAAAGGATGCCCATGCAAAAGCCTCATCCAAAGGTCATCAGCATCAAAGATCAAAGATAGATAAATCTATGAAGATGAAAAAAAATGCAAAAAATGCTAGAAATCCCCAAAACCAGAATACCTCTTGTCCTCCAGAGGATCACAACTCCTTGCCAGCAAGAGAACAAAACTGAACAGAGAATGAGATTTATGAATTGACAGAAGTAGGCTTCAGAAGGTGAGTAAAAACAAACTCTTTCAAGTTAAGGAGTATGTTCTAACCCAATGCAAGGAAGTTAAGAACCTTGATAAAAGGTTACAGAAACTGCTGACTAGAATAACCAGTTTAGAGAAAAACATAAATGACCTGATGGAGCTGAAAAACACAGCACAAGAACTTCATGAAGCATATACAAGTATCAATAGCCAAATTGATCAAGCAGAAGAAAGGATATTAGAGATTGAAGATCAACTTAATGAAATAAACTGTGAAGATAAGATTTGAGGGGGAAAATAAAGGAATAAACAAAGCCCCCAAAAAATATGGGACTATGTGAAAAGACCAAATCTATGACTGATTGATGTACCTGAAAGTGATGGGAAGATTGGAACAAAGTTGGAAAACACACTTCAGGATATTATCCAGGAGAACATCCCCAACCTAGCAAGACAGGGTAACATTCAAATTCAGGTAATACAGAGAACACCACTAAGATACTGCTTGAGAAGAGCAGCCCCAGGATACAATCCTCAGATTCACCAAGGTTGAAATGAAGAAAAACCTTTTAAGGGAAGCGAGAGAGAAAGGTCAGGTTACCAACAAAGGGAAGCCCATCAGAATTACAGCAGATCTCTCTGCAGAAACCTCACAAGTCAATAGAGAGTGGGGGGCCAATATTCAACATTCTTAAAGAAAATAATTTTCAACCCAGAATTTCATATTTAGTCAAACTAAGCTTCATAAGAAAAGGAGAAATAAAATCCTTTACAGAAAAGCAAATGTTGAGGGATTTTGTTACCACCAGACCTGCCTTACAAGTTCTCCTGAAGGAAGTAATAAAGATGGAAGGGAAAAACCTATACCAGCCACTGCAAAATAAATCCTGAAATGTAGAAACCACTGACATTACAAAGAAACTGCATCAACTAATTGTGCAAAATAACCGGCTAGCATCATAATGACAGGATAAAATTGACACATAACAATATTAACATTAAATGTAAATTGGCTAAATGCCCCAATTAAAATACACGGATTGGCAAATTGGATAGAGTCAAGCATCATCAATGTGTTGTATTCAGGAGACCCATCTCACATACAAAGACACACATAGACTCAAAATAAAGGAAGGGAGGAATATTTGTCAAGCAAATGGAAAGAAAAAAAAGGGGGTGTTGCAATACTAATCTCTGCTAAAACAGACTCAAAAAAGACAAATAAGGACATTACGTAATGGTAAAGGGATCAATTCATCAGGAAGAGCTAACTATCCTAAATATATATGCACCCAATAGAGGAGCACCCAGATTCATAAAGCAAGTTCTTAGAGACCTACAAAGAGACTTAGACTTCCACACAATAATAGTGGGGGACTTTAACACCCCACTGTAAATATTAGACAGATCAACAAGACAGAAAATTAACAAGGATATTCAGGATTTGAATTCAGCTCTGGACCAAGCAGACCTACAGGACATCTTCACCCCAGGACTCTCTACCCCAAATCAACAGAATATACATACTTCTCAGCACCACATAGCACTTATTCTAAAATTGACCACATAATTGGAAGTAAAAAACTCCTCAGCAAATGCAAAAGAATGGAAATCATAACAAATAGTATCTTAGACCACAGTGCAATCTAATTAAAACTCAGGATTAAGGAACTCACTCAAAACTACACAACTACATGGAAATTGAACAACTTGCTCCTAAATGACTCCTGGGTAAATAACGAAATGAAGGCAGAAATAATTAAGTTCTTTGAAACCAATAAGAACAAAGACACAATGTACCAGAATCTCTGGGAGACAGTTATAGCAGTGCTAAAGGGAAATTTATAGCACTAAATACCCACATGAGAAAGTGGGAGAGATCTAAAATCAACACGCTCACATCACAATTAAAAGAACTAGAGAATCAAGAGCAAACAAATTCAAAAGCCAGCAGAAGGCAAGAAATAACTAAGATCAGAGCAGAACTAAAGGAAATAGAGACACAGAAACCCTTCAAAAAATCAATGAATCCAGGAGCCGGTTTTTTTAAAAAAGATTATCAAAATAGATAGACAGCTAATAAGACTAATGAGACTAATAAGGAAGAAAAGAGAGAAGAATCAAATAGACACAATAAAAAATGATAAAGGAAATATCACCACTGATCCCACAGAAAAACAAACTACCCTCAGAGAATACTATAAACACCTCTATGCAAATACACTAGAAAATCTGGAAGAAATGAATAAATTCCTGGTGACATACACCCTCCCAAGACTAAACCAGGAAGAAGTCGAATCCCTGAATAGACCAATAACAAGTTCTGAAATTGAGGCAGTAGTTAAAAGCCTACCTACCAAAAAAAGCTGAGGACCAGACAGATTCACAACCAAATTCTACCAGAGGTACAAAGAGGAGTTGGTACCATTCCTTCTGAAATGATTCCAAACAACAGAAAAAGAGGGACTCCTCCCTAATTCATTTTATGAGGCCATCATCATCCTGACACCAAAACCTGGCAGAGACACACCAAAAAATGAAAATTTCAGGTCATTATCCCTGATGAACACTGATGCGAAAATCCTCAATAAAATTCTGGTAAACTGAATCCAGCAGCACATCAAAAGGCTTTTCCACCATGATCAAATAGACTTCATCCCTGGGATGCAAGGCTGGTTCAACATAGGCAAATCAATAAATATAATCCATTGCATAAACAGAACCAATGACAAAAACCACATGATTATCTCAATAGATGTATAAAAGGTCTTCGATAAAATTCAACACCCTTTCACACTAAAAAACACTCAATAAATGAGGGATTGATGGAACATATCTCCAAGTAATAAGAGCTATTTATGAGAAACCCACAGCCAATATCATACTGAATGGGGAAAAGCTGGAAGCCTTCCCTTTGAAAACCATCATAAGACAAGGATGCCCTGTCTCACTACTCATATTCAACACAGTATTGGAAGTTCTGGCCAGGGCAATTAGGCAAGAGAGAGAAACAAAGGGTATTCAAATAAGAAGAGGAAGTAAAATTGTCTCTGTTTGCAGATGACATAATTGTATATTTAAAAAACCCCATTGTCTCAGCCCCAAAACTCCTTAAGCTTAAAATCACCTTCAAGTCTCAGGATACAAAATCAATGTGCAAAAATCACAAACATTCCTATACACCAATAATAGACAAACAGAGAACCAAATCATGAGTGATCTCTTGTTCAGAATTGCTACAAAGAGAATAAAATACCAAGGGACACAACTTACAAGGGATGTGAAGGACTCTTCAAGGAAAACTACAAACCACTGCTTAAGGAAATAAGAGAGGACATAAACAAATGGAAAAACATTACATGCTTGTGGATCAGCATAATTAATATCATGAAAATGGCCATACTGCCCAAAGTAATTTGTATATTCAGTGCTATTCCCATCAAGCTACCATTGACTTTCTTCAAATAATTGGAAAAAAAAAAACTACTTTAAATTTGATATGGAACCAAAATAGAGCCCATATAGCCAAGACAATACTAAGCAAAAAGAACAAAGCTGGAGGGATCACATTACTTGACTTCAAACTATACTACAAGGCTACAGTAACCAAAACAGCATGGAACTAGTACCAGAACAGATATATAGACCAATGGAACAGAACCAAGGTCTCAGATATCACACCACACATCTACAACCCTCTGATCTTTGACAAACCTGACAAAAACAAGTAATGGGAAAAAGATTCCCTATTTAATAAATGGTGTTGAGAAAACTGGTTAGCCATATGCAGAAAACTGAAACTGGACCACTTCCTTACACTTTATTAACTCAAGATGAATTAAAGACTTTAAATGTAAGGCCTAAAACCACAAAAACCCTAGAAGGAAACCTAGGCAATACCATTCAGGACACTACCATGGGCAAAGGCTTCATGACAAAAACACCAAAAGCAATTTCAACAAAAGCCAAAATTGACAAATGAGATCTAATTAAACTAAAGAGCTTCTGCACAGCGAAAGAAACTGTCATCAGAGTGAACAGGCAACCCAAAGAATGAGAGAAAATTTTTGCAATCTATCCATGTGACAAAGGGCTAATATCCCGAATCTACAAGGAACTTAAAGAAATTTATAGGAAAAAAGCAAGCAACCCCATCAAAAAGTGGGCAAAGGATATGAACAGACATGTCTCAAAAGAAGACATTTATGCACCCAACAAACATAAAAAAAAAAAAAACCAGTTCCTCAATACTGGTCATTAGAGAAATGCAGATCAAAACCAAAATGAGATACCATCCCATGCCAGTTAGAACGGCAATTATTAAAAAGTCAAGAAACAACAGATGCTGAAGAAAATGTGGAGAAATAGGAACACTTTTACACTGTTGGTGGGAGTGTAAATTAGTTCAACCTTTGTGGAAGACAGTGTGGTGATTTCTCAAGGATCTAGAACCAGAAATACCATTTGACCCAGCAATCCCATTAATGTCCATATACCCAAAGGATTATAAATCTTTCTACTATAAAAACTCATGCACATGTATGTTAATTGCAGCATTATTTCCAATAGCAAGGACTTGGAACCAATCCAAATGCTCATTAATGATAAACTGGATAAAGAAAATGTGCCACATATACACCATGGAATGCTATGCAGCCATATAAAAGAAAGAGTTCACGTCCTTTGTAGGGATATGGATGAAGCTGGAAACCATCATTCTCAGCAAACTAATACTGGAACTGAAAACCAAACCCCTCATGTTCTCACTCATAAGTCAAGTTGAACAATGAGAACACATGGACACAGGGAAGGGACCATCACACACTCGTGCCTGTTGTGAGGTGGGGGGCAACAGGAGGAATAGCTCTAGGAGAAATATCTAATGTAGATAATGGGTTGATGGGTGCAGTAAACCACCATGGCACATGTATACCTATGTAACAAATCAGCACGTTCTGCACGTGTACCCCAGAACTTAAAATATAATGGAAAAAATAAAATATTTGATAAAGAATTCTTTACTCTTTTAAGCATAATTCAGTGTCTCAATTTTAATCTAGTATTAAAGACACAGAACTGAAAAAAAAGTAATGTTGAGATTTTCTTTTTAATACAAAATAATGGAAATAATTATAGGAGACAGTGACATTATCTAATTAGAAATAATATAAAATAATTCATGCACTAACAATCTTTGCTTTTAAAATTTTAGAAAAGTTGACAGCAGTTTTTCTTCTATGAACCTTAAAAAATGAATAAGGTTGTTTAGCATTTTTTTGAAGGATTTAAACATGTCTTAATTTATCTGACTTTGTTTTAATTTAGAGAGTTCTACACAATTACTCAAATACCAGAACCAGATTTTAAGATGAGGAGATAAAGAATCTTGCTTATGTTCATCTGGAGGGCTTTATTCCTGAGCAAGATAGGGGTTAATTTTTCCCTTGATTAGAAAACCTGTCTTAGGTTTCATTCATATGTAGGCCAGCTGACTTTGCTACATAAACTGAGCAAAGACTTACTCTTGTGATATTCATCAAAAAGATATTTTTAAAATTTGACTCCCAAGGTTATGCTGTTAATCCTTACAACTTTTCAGGGGAGTACTACTCTTTACAGATGAAGAGACATTGAAAGACTAGGTGATGTGCCAGAGGATGCAATGCAGTCTGAATTAGGGGTAGGGTAGGTTTGTATTGAAGTTCAGCGCTTTATCTTCATGTATACTGCCTCCCCAGATCTTAGAACCTGGTCCAGTGTATTTGTTTCTTACGCAATGTATTGGGAGTAACATTGTTATGGGATAGGTCATATCTCCCTCTACTCCAAAGATGAATTGAAGTCCTAACCCTCAATACCTTAGAATGTGACCTTTTATAGAAATATTATTTTTACAGGTATAATCAATTTAAAATTAGGTCTTTAGACTGGGCCCTAACCCAAAAAAATGATGGTTTCCTTTTAAAAATCAAAAATTTGGACACAGAGACAGACATGCACAGGAGGAAGATGATAAGGGATGCAGGGAGAATGTCATGTGAAGATGGAGGCAAAGATGGGAGTTCTGCTCCTATAAGCCAGAAACACTAAGGATCCATGGCCACCACTAAAAGCTCGGAAAAGGCAAAGGAGGATCTTCTGTATAGGCTTCAGAAGGAGCATGGCCCTGCCAACACCTAGATTTCAGACTTTAGCTGCATAGAACTGAGAGACAATAAAGTTATGTTATATTAAGCCTCTAAGTTTGGGGTATTTTTAATAGTAGCATGACAAAATTTTTACAAAAAACAAAACAAAATTTGGGTTACACTAAATATTCCCATACTGTTTTACAATAATTTCACCTTTCTATTTCACTGCTATATTTTGCTACAGAACGAATACAAGAATTTTATCAAATTTTCCGCCAACTCATCCAGGTTCTAGTCACAGATTTTTTTCATGCTATCATTGACTTCTACAAATTGTTTACTTCTCCAGCCAATTGTAAGAAGGATTCATTTTTTCCTATTATTTCAGATGTTTCTGAGCCTTAAAGAGAACAGCTCTTGTCTTTTTTTAGAAAGCAAACTCTCACTTGATTCCTCCATATTAGTAATTAAAAAAATAATTTATTATCCCATCATTGTACATTCTGCTTCGAGTTCCTCACATAGTTCTATACCCTGCTATACATTTGCAAGGCTTCAGTTAAGTAATTGAATAGTAGGACCTATGAATTCACAGAACAAAGTGGATGTTACCTTACTTCTTCACCATGTGGGGGTGTGTGCACACATCTGAGTACATGTGTATGTTTTTGTTTCCATGTGAGTGTATATGCAAAAATATTAATCTTTCTGATTCTTCTTTTATTCAATTTATTAATAACATTAAATTGAATTATCTAAGCACACACAACTAGGGAAAGTAGCACAAAAGTACGTTGAGTGCCCGAAGTCAGCCTGGCACTGCACATTTGCTGTGGAAAATTTACGTACAAACATTTCAAAGTTAAGACTGATAAATTTATTTTTTATTACACTAAATGATAGGCCAGTTGACATAAACATTTAATGCACTTTTAAAAATGAACTATTCTTGGTGTCTTCCAAAAGAAGCAGGAGGAATGCAAAGGAAGGTACTTTACTTCCAAAATTTAATTAGATAATATAATACAATAGCTTACTTCATAATTTGTTATAATAAATGTAAGAAGCGCATTATCAGATTTATGATTTATGTAACAAGGTTAATTGTTCATTTCACTGGCATACATATTCCTGACTTTAAATCCCATTTTACATTTTATTTAAATATCTTCTGCTATTCTGACTTTTCTAAAAGTCATATCACTTGTATTTTAAGTTCACATAATTCCTTAAGATCCTAACTGACAGTGGATAAAGGAATTGCTAAATATAGGTCACTTCTACAGCTCTTTCAGTTAAGGCCATTTAAAAAGCAAATATATCATCACAGCAAAAATGTTCTATTATGTTCTATCAGAGCCAGTTCATGTAATTTTCATTTTAACAGCACAAAATATACTTACATGTGAATCTTTTATTCTCTAATAAACATAATTTGGTACTTGTGCTGTGCATCCCTCTAATTGCAACCTTATCTTTTATGCTAAAGACAGCCTCAAACTATGGGTAAGAAGAGGAATTTTTTCTTTCATGAAAAGGCTTAATTATATAGTCTCACAATTGTCTTTGTTGCTTAGTATTTGCCTTCCTTTCAAAACACAATACTCCAATTTATCAAGTAATCATTCTACCTGCTCTTTTATCTCTAATTTCTCATATTCATCTGAAAGCTTTAAAAATAATTATTTTATAATGCATCTACATTTGTCTTACTTTCAATTAAGATGGTTCATTTCTAAATGCTTTCAGTCCTAACCTCTACCATTAGCAAATATGCAACTTCCAAAACACATGAAAGCTTTTATAAGATATAAACATGGAAATCCTTAGATCAGAGGATGAGGAATGAAATCTATACCTTTTATCTGACAGTTACTAGTTTGAATTGGACCACTTAATTCCAGATTTGTATGTATGGATTACGCAGTCTATGAATACCAAATTTTTTTTCTTTTTGGTGAAAGGCAGATAAAGGAGAAGCAATATGTAATAGCTCATCTTTTAAAACCATTACAAACAAATTAAACCTCTTTTAATGAATAATTGTTAGCATTTGATGCTGCAGCATTTGCAATAATTCTGAATTCTTGTGTCTGAGTTTTTCCACCAAGGAGAATGGGCTTTGAAATAGGAAACATTTTCCTGGAGAATCATCTTGCAAGCCAACCATTGCCTAAGAAACGTGATATGCACACTGGTAATTTTGTCTCTCACATTTTCTAACGTTTCCTACAATTATATTTAACTAAGAGATGTTTCTTTATTCTTTACCCACTGTAGGACTTCTTTTTAAAAAGTATATTTTTTAATTTTAAAGACATGGTGATTATTATAATTTTTATTTAAAAAATAAATGGTACACTGTTATCCATAATTCTCAAATGTGTTTTACCAAGAAATGAAAAATCATTTTTGAAATAACATAAGCAGGTTTACATCTTGCCAGCTAAGCAGCTTTTGCTAAGACATAAATTATGTGAATCATAATTTTCTCATCAGTCCAATGAATATTACAATAGTACATAGCTCAGAATGATAATTCAGTCAAGAAACAAATTTTCAATACTTGCTGTCTTTTATAAGCTCTTTTGGGTGCTGAGGATACCATTTTAAAATAAAACTAGAAAATCCCTGATTTCCTGGAGCTTACACTCTTGGAGGCAGCAAAGTAAGTAAAAATAAATAACAAATAAGTATACAATAGACCCCCTATCCAAAGGGCATCTGTTCCAAATTCCCCAGTAGATGTCGAAAACTGCAGACAGTACTGAAACCTATATATGTTATGTATTTTCCTATACATACACTCCTATAATAAAGTTCAATTTATAAGTTAGGCACAGTAAGAGTTAGGCCGTTCTTGCATTGCTGTAAAGAAACACCTGAGACTCGGTAATTTATAAACAAAATTAGCTCATGTTTCTGCAGGCTGTACAAGCATGGAGCCAGCATCTGCTCAGTGTCTGAGGAGGCCTCAGTTAGCTGTTACTCATGGCAGAAGGTGGAAGATGAAGTGAAGAGTAGGCACGTCACATGGCCAGAGCAGGAGCAAGAGAGAGTGGGTGGGGAGGTGCCATACACTTTTAAACAACCAGATCTTGCAACAACTCACTTGCTGTGGCAAGGACAGCACCTAACCATGAGGGATCCAAACCCATGACCCAGACGTCTCTCACCAGACCCCACCTCCAACATTGGGGATTACATTTCTATGTGAGATTTGGGTGAGGACAAATATTAAATCTATACCAAAGAGATTAACAACCACTAAGAATAAAACAGAACATTAATAGCAATATATTATAAGTTATGTGAATGTGGTCTCTCTCCCTCTCACAATATCTTATTATACTGTACTTACCTATATTCGGACCCCAGTTGACTGAGGGTAACTGAAACCATGGAAAGGAAAAGTGTGGATAAGATGCGACTACTACATATAATACTGGGAGTTTATAAGTTCAATGGGGAAGAATAAACAGGGCAAGCAACTTAAGAGTAACTTGGAAGGATGGTATTTAAATTAAGGATTATTTGTAAAAATCTTTTTCTAAAGTGACATCTGAGCAAGGACCAAAATTAAGCGAGCCATTTATGAAAGCATTTGAGGAAGGAGGAAGAAGTAAGTGTAGTGGTTCTGAATGGAGCATGTGTGGTGTTTTCAAATAGCAGCAAACAGGCCACTATGGCTGCAGCTGAATGAACAATGATGAGAATGGAAGTAGTTGGGATCTGAAAGGCTGGCATGAAGAAGCAGAGTATGGAGAAATGGACAGATCATGTAGGACACAGTACACATAATGCATTTGAGCCTGAGCGAGACCAGAAGTCATTGCAAAGTCATGAGCAGAGAAGTGACAAGGTGTGATCTATGTTTGGGGGAGATCAGTCCGGTTGTTCATAAAAAATAAACTGGCAATAAGCACAGTAGAAGCTGGGAGTTCATTTAGGGGGTATTCCCAGATTTGTTCCTGCTTTGGGCATTTCTGCAGGTTACCTCTACTCAGGATGCTATCTCCCCATTCTTTAAGTCTGACTTCTCAGTCATTAAATTTTGATCAAATGTTATCTTGTTAGAAAATCCTTCCCAGACCACCCTTTCTAAACTTCTTCCACTGGCACTCCTTATAATCTTTCATGAATACATTTTCTTCATAAGCTGATTATTATTTAAAATTATTAAATATTTTGCTTCTTTGTTAATTGAATGTTTTCTCTACTAGACCAAGAAAACTATCTGTCATTTTTCAGCCATTGGATTCCACATTTCCTAAAAATATAACTAGAACATGATAGGTGCTCAAGTTATATTTCACGATAAAATAATAAATATCATGCATAATAAAATTATTTGAAAATGAAAGTTTAACAAATATATAATACACTAGTGAAAAAGACTCCTTGTTTAAAGTTTAGTCAGGTTCTTTTGAGTCTTCTTTTTGACTAGGCCTCAAGCTTGGCCTTCATCCCTGCTTGGCCTGTAGCTGAGTCTTAGCAAAAATCCTGCTAAGTTGGTTCAGAAAGAATCTTCTGCCCTTGACCACTCTCAAAATCTAATTGAATTTCTTATTTCCCACTCTTGACATCTGATCACACTCACCTGCCTAAAGCAAAAATTATTCAAGTTGTTTTGGCAAGAATTCTCATACCTTGATGTTTCCTCTTGGTAATTTTCTACCAACCCCTTCCCCACTCTGGCTTCTTGGCTATAAATCATCACTTACCCTTGTTGTATTTGGAGTCGAGCCTGATCTTTTATTACAATACTCAGTTACAATAGTCTTAAATAGTCTTTCTGCTAGAATAATATTTTCCTTTACACTTATGCATTCAAATACCTAAGCTGAAAATTGTTGCTATTTATGCACATTTGCATTGTTCCAATTCTCTCACTATTATTCATAACTTAAGTATAAATACATTTCTGCTGATATTAAAAGTTGTCATTTTGTTATTCAATGTACATAATGGATTCTGAAGTGTCATTAGGACAAGCTCATTTATTCAAACCAATCATTCCGTTAAAAACAAATAGAATGTCAGTTTAAATATTAAAACAAAAAAAACCCCACAAGAAACAAAACTTCATATAAACATCAAAATTCTGATGACTTAATAAAGAGTTACAAGGCCAAAATCAAAGAGAAAAAGGAGAACTCAGAAGGTTAAGATGAGCTTTAATAGCTGCTTTTGTCATGCTTTAGCCTAAACAGGATACAAACTTGAAATTGGCTTTAAAAAAAAAAAAAAAAGACTGTTGCATTCTGTGTTTACATTGAAAAATGTAATGAGGAATCTAGAAAATAATAAAAAAACTTGTCTGACTTAAATATATAAAACAACAAACAAAGGGTACAAAAATCTTTGCCATAGCAGTACATATATATATATATATATATATATATATATATATGCGCGCGCACACACACACACACATATATGTGAATATAAGATCAGGCTCGACTCCAAATACAACGAGGGTAAGTAATGATTTATAGCCAAGAAGCCAGAGTGGGGAAGCAGTTGATAGATAGTGGTTGAAAAGTCTCCTCTTACACAGTTTATCCTTGAACAATGCGAGGGTTAGGGGTGCTGACTCATGCAATTGAAAATCCATCTATAACTTTTGAATCCCCAAAACCTTTACTACTAATAGCCTACTGTTGACCAGAAGCCTTACTGATTAACATAAACAACACGTATTTTGTATGCTGTATGCATAATACATTGTATTCTTATAATCAAATAAGGTAGAGAAAAGAAAATGTTATTAAGAAAATCATAAGGAAGAGAAAATACATTTACTGTTCATTTAGTGGAAGTTGATCTTCATAAAATTCTTCATCTTTATCTTCTTCCTCTTGGTCTAATGCTTTCTTTCTCTTTCCATTTTTGTTCCAGAATATTAGTTTTTTTTTTTTTTTTTTTTTTTTTTTTTTTTTTTTTGAGACGGAGTCTTGCTCTGTCACCCAGGCTGGAGTGCAGTGGCCGGATCTCAGCTCACTGCAAGCTCCGCCTCCCGGGTTTACGCCATTCTCCTGCCTCAGCCTCCCGAGTAGCTGGGACTACAGGCGCCCGCCACCGCGCCCGGCTAGTTTTTTTTTTTTTTTTTTTTTGTATTTTTAGTAGAGACGGGGTTTCACCGTGTTAGCCAGGATGGTCTCGATCTCCTGACCTCGTGATCCGCCCGCCTCGGCCTCCCAAAGTGCTGGGATTAGAGGCTTGAGCCACCGCGCCCGGCCCAGAATATTAGTTTTAAAATACATTAATTGTTGCTCTGAGATAAAGATTTTATAGATAAATAGGATTTGAAAATACTGCCTACTTTCTTTTCTCAGCAATAAACAATGCAAGTTTGCATATTAAATGTGAGAAATTAGTAATAAAACTAAATTTTGAATTTATTTCACTTTTAACATCTTTTGCTCAGTATACATTAATAGCTTCTCAAGAAATATAATCTGCTGTACTTGCAAGTGCAGAAAATATTTACTAAAATTATTTTCATTCTTTAGAGTCTCTATTACAGTTATGGAAATTGAATTAATATATCAAATGAAATAGGTGGATTTGAATTCCCAGGACCTAGAACAGTGATTTGTACATGGCAGATACTCAATAAATAATTTGTTAACTGAATTTTATGAATCACATTTTGGCATATGAAATTATGAAGTTATGTGTAATAAGAAAATACGTGTGTATTTGTGTGTGCATATATATACATATAGATTTAATTAATTAATTAATATATTTATTTTTTAATAATTAATATATTTAATATATATATTTTTAATAATTAATATATTTAATATATATTGAGACTGGGTCTCCATCTGTCACATGGGATAGTGTGCAGTAGTGTGATGTGATCATGGCTTTCTACAGCCTCCAACTCCAGTGCTCAATTGGTCCTCCCACCTTAGCTTCCCAAGTAGCTGAAAATATAGGCATGCACCACCATGCCTAGGTAATTTTTTTTTTTTTTTATGTAGAGAGTGGGTCTCACTATTTCATGCAGGCTGGCCTCGTGCTGGCCTCAAGTGATCCTCCTGTTTCCAAAAGTGCTGGGATTACAGGCATGAGCCACTGTGCCCAGCCGATAAGAAATATTTGTTTTCCTCACAAAATCTGGTTGTATTACATCTGCCATTTGCACATGCCATAGCACTGTGCTTACTGATGACAGAATTACCATGTTCCAGAACTTCAGGCATAGGCAAGATACTTTTTGAGATTGCCTTATAATAACATTGAAATGAAAATAACATTTTCATTTTTAAACAATCAATGTAGCAGGATAATTAGCTTACCCATTTAAAAAAAAAAAAGATTTTTAAAAGGTTATTTTTGTACAGACTTTTGTAAGACATTGAAATAACAGAGACAAATGCCAAATAATAGGAAGAGAAATCAATTCTATGAGAAATCTCAGGCCGGGTGTGGTGGCTTACACCTGTAATCCCAGCACTCTGGAAGGCCAAGGCAGGCGGATCACCTGAGGTCAGAAGTTCAAGACCAGATTGTCCATGGTGAAACACCGTTTGTACTAAAAATACAAAAAATTAGCTGGGCATGGTGGTGCGTGCCTGTAATCTCAGCTACTCGGGAGGTTGAGGCAGGAGAATCGTTTGAACCCGAGAGGCAGAGGTTGCAGTGAGCGGAGATCACACCATTGCACTCCAGCCTGGGTAACAAGAATGAAACTCCAGCTTTAAAAAAAAAAAAAAAAAAAGAAAAGAAAAATCTCAGAAAACAATGTGGATGATACCAGGCAAATATCCGTATTAACCATGCTTAAAAAAAAAAATATATATATATATATATATATATATATATATATATATATATATATATGTGCAGCAAGAGAACAAGATAAAAAAATGAATCCAAGAGAAAAGAAGGAAAGAAGGGAAAAAAAATTGTATATCAGCAATTCTTCCAGGCATTTTCAGCATACTAGTTTGTGTTATTTTTCAAGTTCTGTACGTATTAAGTATCATCATATCCAATGAAGACATTGACACATGGAAAGCTTAAGCTTAAAGAAAGGTTTTCTGTCTTTCTTTCTTTCTTTTCCTTCCTTCCTTCCTTTCTTTCTTTCTTTCTTTCTTTCTTTCTTTCTTTCTTTCTTTCTTTCTTTCTTTCTTTCTTTCTTTCTTTCTTTCTTTCTTTCTTTCTTTCTTTCATTCTTTCTTTTTTTTTTTTTTTTTTTGAGACAGTTTCACTCTGTCACACAGGCTGGAGTGCAGTGGTGCAATCTTGGCTCACTGCAACCTCCGCCCCTGGGTTCAAACAATTCTCCTACCTCAGCCTCCTAGGTAGCTGAGATTACAAGAACCCATTGCCACGCCCAGCTAATTTTTGTATTTTTTAGTAGAGAGGGGTTTCACCATTTTGGTCAGGCTGGTCTCAAACTCCTGACGTCACGATCCGCCCGCCTTGGCCTCCCTAAGTGCTGGGATTACAAGCATGAGCCACCACGCCCGTCCTAAAGAAAAATTTTCAAGGACCTATCCTAGTATGAAGCACTTGCAAAAGTCTTTAAATAGTTCTCTTTAATTCAAATGTATGTATTAATGCATATCTTTCTCTATGTGTCTGTGTGCAATTACATTGTGTTATGATATTGATGGGAATGCTGAGGCCAGACTTCCGGGCTTGTTACCCGTGGCAGTGCTTACATGGCTTAGCTGAACCCTTACCCCACTTTTGTTGCTCAATACAATGCCTACATAATTTAACTGGATCCATATAATGCCTAAATGGCCTAGCTGGATGCCTACCCTGCTTATGTTGCCCAAGGCAGTGTCTAAGGGACAGCCAAATTTCTACTTAGCTTTAACTCTGCTTCATTTTAAGAATCAGCATGTCTGTGATTGTAAGTTTCTTCCTAGGACGAACGAAATCAACTGAAGTTGGCAGAATCCACAGTGGCAGTTTGAACTCCGAAGAACCTCTAGCTTCATTTCACTTTCCGTGAGAAATGACAATGATAGTTGACAATCACCATGACAATGGTTAGAAGAGACCCAAAAAAGATAGAAAAGAGGTGGTTCCTTAATTCTAAGAAAATCTGTCTCTTTTCAAGAAAAAGACATAAATATTTCTCCCCTCCCTCTTAATGCCTAGCCCCATGATTAAATATACCCTATATTTGTGAATTCCCTCTTCTCAAGAGATGAGAAGTTGATTTGTGAGCTACACTGCCACTCCTCCCATTCTATTCCCACTGAATACAATTCACACCGCTTGACACTCACTTTGGGTTTTGCATGTTGGCTTTGTGACACTGCATGGAAAACAGCTCCTTTGTGGAGTAACCAGAACCCCCAGTAACAGGTTCACTTGAACCAAGACATGTTAAGTCTACAAACTGTACGTACTAATTTTTATGCTTCCTATTATAAGTGGTATTACGATGCTTATAGAGCTATTTCAGTGTATTTTTTTTGCCAATAGTAAAAGCTAAAAGGCAATTTTCCATTTCAAGCAAGTATTAGATACTATACTTCTATCACATGTTTTTGTCATCATCGTCATTATAACCATCATTATTATTTTAATCATCATTGCTATTATTATTTTATTTCAGTTCTAGATGTAAACTAGTAAATATAGTTCTTTAATTTTTTATTATTTTGTCTTTACAGATACAAGTTGAATATGTGAAAATAATCCTTTTTCTAATAAGCGAGTAGTATCAGTCTTAACTTTCTATGAACCTACCTTGTCTTTGACTTTCTATTTCTAAATGACTGTGTTTGTTGAATAGCAGTTTTAAAGATGTTACTTGTTGCTCTGACCTAAAAGGTTTCCAATATAATAAATGAGAAATTCCATAATCTACATTTCTCAAATTAGTAACGATAATTATTTCTTCTTGAATTCAGGTAGATTCAGGAGTTTTTTTATTATTATTGAATTTATCTTGGCTTCACATTGATTTTTTTCTTTTTGTCTCTCTCTTTCTTTTTTCTTTTAGAGACTGGGTCTCATATTTTTTTCCCAGAATGGAGTACTGTGGCACGATCACGGCTCATTGCAGCCTCCAACTCTTGGTCTCAAGCCATCTTGTTGTCTGAATCTTCTTTTTTTTTTTTTTTTTGAGACAGAGTCTCGCTCTGTCGCCCAGGCTGGAGTGCTGTGGCCGGATCTCAGCTCACTGCAAGCTCCGCCTCCCGGGTTCCCGCCATTCTCCTGCCTCAGCCTCCCGAGTAGCTGGGACTACAGGCGCCCGCCACCTCGCCCGGCTAGTTTTTTTTTTTTTTTTTTTTTGTATTTTTTAGTAGAGACGGGGTTTCACCGTGTCAGCCAGGATGGTCTCGATCTCCTGACCTCATGATCCGCCCGTCTCGGCCTCCCAAAGTGCTGGGATTACAGGCTTGAGCCACCGCGCCCGGCCTTGTTGTCTGAATCTTCTGAGTAACTGGGACTATAGGCATGTGCCGCCACATCCTGTTAACTTTAAACATTTTGTACAGATGAGGCCTCGCTGTTTTTCCCAGGTGGCCTCAGACTCCTGGCCTCCAGTAATCCGCCTGCCTTGGCCTCCCAAAGTGCTTGGGTTATAGAGGTAAACCATTGGCCCTGAGTGTTTTCTTAATAAGGCATATTTAAATATTATGTAGTGTAAATGTTATGTAATTACATATTTAAATGTTATGTAATTTTTAACTCATCAAAAGTTTGATTTTATGTTCTAACATATATTATTTTCTCTCATTTGTTTTATGCTAAACAACACTTATTTTAGTATAGGCAGTGTTCAAAGTGTGTGATCAATTTGGTTTTGGCCATAGTAAATAGCTGAGAAGATCTCAGTTCACCTCAACAAAATTTTCATTGCAATTTGCCCTTAAGCTGAATACTAATAACAACTAAACATAACACTCTGTCTCCTCTGTCTCTGGGAGAAATGATAACAATTTTGTTAATGTATTTAAGAATGTGATTTCAGCCCTCACTGCTCCAGGTTGTTAATGAAACATAATTCCTACATATAGCAAATTGCCTTTCTCTAATGATCTTACCTTGAAAGCAAAATAATAAATAATTTCACTATGCCATCATTGTCTACTCTGTATCCACATTTTAATTTCAAAATTGGACTCTACTCTTTGAATTATTTTCTGTGCTGTGGGCAAAAAAAAGTGGAGGTACTTTTTAATCCAGTGATATTCATGCATTAGTACTGATTACTACTTGTATAGAAGTAAATGAACAAGATGACTTTTCTTCGGTACACTAAGGAATATATGTTTTCTTAGAATTTTAAAATGTTTTTGTTGTTATTCATGTTGTAGGTTCCACGTACTGGTGGTTAAGGGTAAACTTGTCAATAACATGAATTCTAGAATGATAAATAGAATGTGCTTTATGATTTCTTGTAAGGCATTTTGCAATCATTCCATCAAAATCTCCACAGTGGCATCTTTAAAAATCTAAGGTCTAATTTTTCACTGGACAATAAGGTATGTCACCCTTCAACAAGTGTTTATTGAAATTTCTTTGTACAAATACATATATAGAAGAACATTTATGAAATTACATGATATACAAAATAAAGAAGCATTTCTGCAGAATGTGACCTTTTCTGCCATAGTCAAAGCTGCTCCACAAAAGTACTCATACACACAAATTATTGAATCAAAAATTCAGAATATACTAAATACTATATTTACCTTTGAAAATACAAAGGTATATTGTACATTTAAAACTTACTTACTGCATCCAGATTTTTTCACATTGCTTGACACTGGTTATATTTACTCTAGTTCATATAAACATAAATGCATAATGCTGTTCTAGGTAATAGATAATCACTAAAGTTTTTGGAATCTGCGAGGCCAAGGACCATATCTATGTGTATCCCGTTATCTAGTACATTGTATTGCGTATTAAAGTTTGTTAATATATATTTGTTGAATAAACGTCTGAAAAGAGTAATCAAACATCAGCTTTGCTTCAGAAAAATTAATCTTCTAACAATGTGTATATCTGAGTGAAGTAGGGAAAATTTGAAGCAGAGAACTTAGGCAGGAAGCTATTGCAACTGTTAAGATAAATGCTATGGGCCGGCGCGGTGGCTCATGCCTGTAATCCCAGCATTTTGGGAGGCCGAGGCGGGTGGATCACGAGGTCAGGAGACAGAGACCATCCTGGCTAACACGGTGAAATCCCGTCTCCACTAAAAATACAAAAAGCTTAGCCGGGCATGGTGGCGGGAGCCTGTAGTCCCAGCTACTAGGGAAGCTGAGGCAGGAGAATGGCCTGAATCTGGGAGGCGGAGCTTGCAGTGAGCGGATATGGCGCCACAGTACTCCAGCCTGGGCGACAGAGCGAGACTCTGTCTCAAAAAAAAAAAAAAAAAAAAAAGATAGATGCTATGAAATCACCATAAGCTTTCTGCATATTTTTAATGTAATGCTGACTCTGTTTAGCTGCCTAAGTATCATAAGTCCATAATAATGCAGATTCAATTTATTTTTTGAGTTTTGGTCTTTGTACTAATACTTTAACAAAGACATTTGAAATGTTGTTCTGATACTTCAGGTGCAGTTTGTTGGATTCATATATTACTGCAGTTGTTTTCAACTTCTGCATTAATACCACCAATGAGTCATGCCTAATGCTACAGAAAAAACAAGACGACCAAAGAGCATTTACTCAGTGTCAGCCATTCTCACTGGAATTCTGTTATGCTACAATAAACAGGTGAGACAACCCTAAGTAAATAGTAAATGACAAGTTAATGTGGGAAAATTAGAGGCAAAGTCGAGTGAAAAAAAATCACCAAAGTGCCAATACAAAATTAAGCCAAACTACTTATTATGTGGCAAAATTTTTCTGCTCTAAACATCCTTTCATGTTAACCTAGTGAATCACATTCTTCCTGTAAACTTAAGCTTGAATCTTGCCTTTTTCAAGATTTCTTTTCAAATATCTGCTATTGGAGTGTACCTTTTTCCAATTAACTCACCCAGAAACTTTTCATTAAGCACCTACTATATGCCAGATATTATTCTACATGCTGAGGATACAGCAGTAAATAAAATCGAGCAAGAATCTGATATGATGGAACTTATATTCCAGCATGAAAGGCAGACAATAAACAGCAATAAGGTTTGCCAAGTAGTGGTAAGAACAATGGAGAAGTAGCAAGGTAGGTGGATAAACCATATCACAAAAATTATGACTGTGTGATAAGCATTTTTATTTATGTCATTCTTTTAGTGGATTAATTATAATAAAAATTCTGATTCAATATTTTGATGTTTGACCTCAGATAGCTTTAAGTCTCAAGCCCCCTTCTCTCCTCTGCTCCACATGTGGAAAAGATGAAACAAAAACACAGATGTTCTTCTTTTGGCACCAGTGGGAGTTTCAAATCATGAAAGAAATTTGGCTAAACTGTGTCCTTTACTGGTACGTTAATAGATATTTATTCACCAGGATATATTTGAGCTCACTTTTTTAAAAAATAGCACTGATAAGCATGAAAATATGTCAGTTTATTTTAACTACAAAAGCGTGTTAGTAAATAATCAATTTTTTTAAGCATCTAGAGTTTTGATTTATTTATTTGATTAAGGGTTGACAATTTTATCTAAAATACGGTCTTGTTAGCATTTAAGTTATTTGGTTTCCTACATAGAGATTCATTCCTATGAAAAGTCTTAATATTTTCATGTGAAGATGTTTCACTAATATTTTCATGTGGAGATATTTCCCTCATTCCGATGAAAGAATTGAAGGATAGACAAGATCTACTTAATTTTATCATGAAAATTTGTAGTGAATAATATGTTAATTAGTAAAACTTGCTTTTTAATGAGTACGCTTTTGCTCCAGAAACAGTATGAGAAACTTAGCACAAGTGATCTCTTTACATCCTTAGAATAGCCTATGAGAAATTGTTCTCATTTTCTTGAGAAGGAAATTGAGACTTTTAAAATTACATCATTTATCCGTTTCTTCAGATCATGTGCTGGAACTGAGATTTGCACAAATTCAGTCAGGATAAGTAATCATTTATGTTGGGTATTTAAATATTGACTTTCTTAATTTTAAGTGACCCTGTTTTAGATGCTGACCCTGAGACAAGGATTTGAGGGCTAGCAGTATATTTGGGCAGTGTGGTGCAGTATGACACTAGGACCCTGAAAGCAGGGCCTTTGTCCCAGGATAGTATCTCTGGGTACCCTGTGTTTTGGATGGCTTTTCTCAATTTTTGTAAGTCACCTTTCAGTGGCTGAGACTAGACAGGACCAGCAGTGCCATCTTGTAAGAGTTCCATATGCTCACTGCTCAGGGACCAAAAACGTCGAACATTTAAATCTTGTTGGCACTGGCAGTACGATCACAATGGTGCATCCTGAACTTCTGCTGTGAATCTTACAAATTATAGTTCCTATGTTTTATTTTTTTGTTGTTTTTTTTGTTTTGTTTTGTTTTTTTTTTCTTTTGGAGAGCTTTGCAAACACTAACTCCCTATGTGGCATTTATCAGATGTACCGAGATGCTCTGAGACTCCCTCATGTGGTTGTTTCAGGCTCCTGGTTTCAGGAGGACAGTCTGGTGACCAGACTGACTTTGCTGGCCAACATGATGTTCCTTTCCCATTACAGCATGAGACTGAGTAACTAGACTGGTGTTGAAATGCTGGTCTTGGGCTACTGTTACTCATATGGAAGAAAAGTGACATTCAGGACCAAATTTTGTGCTTCAGCTCTGTTTGGGTCCATTTGTCAGCTGTTACCTATGAGTGCTCTGAACATGATGCCACCTCCACCTACAACATTTGAGGTCAGCTGGTGTGGTAACAAGTATGATTTTTCCTGTGATCCCCTTACCATGGGTGCCCAGTGCAGTCACACCACCCCCTCTGCAAGTCTCTTACCTTATGTCAGGGAGTCCTCCAAGATTACTGCACTCAATCCAATGGGTGTTTTCAATCAATCTCTCCTCTTGACTCTGGTCAATGTGGTGACAGTATGTTCTTCCTGGAAAGTCTTACAACACCCCGAATTAGGGAAGGATATTCTTTGCATAAATTTGACAATACTTCTTGCTCCATTGATGGGCTCCTTGCCTATGCTCCTCTGTAATGCCAGTGCATAGCAGGCAGAGGACTGAGCAACCATAAGGTCTAGGAAAACAGAGACTTCCGCCCCTAGTTTAATACAGTCCTGTTTCATCAACATTGAGAAAAGTCCCTGACATGTAGCAGTGGTTTAATAAATGTTCGTTGAACAAGAGTTATTGAATTTTACTCAACTTGTGTTCAGTTCACATTAATTGTGCTTCATGAAATATTTTCTCTCTTGTCTGCTGTTATGTTTACCTTTCTTTGTGCTCTTCTTCGTACCCCTTAAATATTCTTTTTTAAAAAATTATTGTTATTGTAACGGAGTCTCACTCTTTCGCCAGGCTGGAGTGCAGTGGCACGATCTCGGCTCACTGAAACCTCTGCCTCACAGGTTCAAGCAGTCCTCTGGCCTTAGCCTCTCGAGCAGCTGGGACTACAGGTATGCACCACCATGCCCAGCTAATTTTTATATTTTTAGTAGAGATGGAGTTTCACCATGTTGGCCAGGATGGTCTTGATCTCTTGGCCTTGTGATCTGCCTGTTTCGGGTTCCCAAAGTGCTGGGATTACAGGCATGAGCCACGGCACCTGACCTGTAACCCTTAAATATTCTTTTGTCCCAGTTGCATTTTCCATTTCTTAGTCTAGATGTTCACCCTGAATGGGCTCTTGTACTTAACATCTATAAAATGATAACTCTGAAATGTGATTTCCAACACAAAGCTTTCTTTTAAACTGCAGACTGCATGTGATAGATACCTCCACCCAGATATCCCATGATACCTCATTCCAATACATTCAAAACTTAACTCCTTCTCTTCCTACCCCTAACTTCTAATTTTCCTGTTTTCCCTTTATGAAATAGCTACTCATCAAGTTTTTTGCCTGTAAATAAATAGGAAACAATGGAGCATATCTCACTAATAAACTATATATACAATGAAATAATATACTTAAGGATGTAGAAAAAATCTCTAATATGATGAAAATAAAGTCTTCTGAATACTTGAAGAAAGAAGTGAACTTGTGAGATACAGGCCTTTCCTCTTGTACTCTGGCTTAAAATTCGAGCTGAGACCATAAAAATGATAAGAAATTATAAGATTTAAGGTGAAATGTCCAATGAAAGGAAAACCAATTAATTCAGGGCTACTTAGCACACATTTCATTGTGTGATACAATTTGCTTTTTTCTTCTTTCATCAAAATTATATTTTACAGTCCAGGAAAATCTTAAAATGTTAAATTGAATTTGATTTAATTCAATTAAACAAATAGTTATCTTCCTGTTATCTTCTAGGTACTTTCCTATTACATATGAATAATATAGTAATCAAGACAGACATAGCCCTTATACTTATTGAAAATGCTAGTGTTAGAGATGATTTAGCATTACTATTTCTGTGAGTTCAAACAATGTAATCAGGAATCCCCCCTTTCCCTCTTTTATCTCTGATTTCCTTCAGATGACTATGCATGAAACAGTCAATGTGACTGGGAAGAACGTGCTGTTACTGGCCAGGTTCAGACCATTTTCTCATACCTGGAACCTGGAGTTGGCATCAGTCCCACACAAATCACATGGACAGAGAATAGGCAAGAGATAATTTCTAAAGAAAAAAAAAAAAAAAAGAATGTCTATTAGTAGGAGTAGGAACTCTCTTTTGGTAAAAGCATAATATATTAGCTATGTTCCACCATTTCTATGGCTGCTCAAAGCCTTTCTTCCTACACATAACATTTAAAATATGTTCTCCTCTAACATAATGCAACTATCTATATACAATTGGAAAGCTCACTCATCCTGTTCCCAGAGGAAGACAACACACTGTCTTGCCCGGATCCACATCCAGGATGATTAGCATTCCTTTCATTCAAGTCCAGATGGAGCACATCACAGTCCAGTAATCTGTGGAGAAATGATAAATTTCACAAACTTTCACACATTCAAAACACAATGGTGCAGAAGAACAGCAATAAAAGCTTCCATTTAGAGTAGGGTACAGGAAGAAAGAATCACAGTGGTCTTTCTGGGCCAGGATAGCAAAGATTCTTGTCCTGGAAGATTTGACAGTTCTGAAGCAGCCATTCAGTTTGGCTGACTAGAACTCTGTCCTCAGTAGGAGTCCTTTAATCTAGCATCTCCATGTTAAAACAAAACAAAAGAAAACAAAATGAAGCAAAAAATCCAATCTGGGACACTTGCCTTCAGGAGCTGCATCTCTCTCTCTTTTTTAAATATCCTTTGGGGAACTAGAAACTTTCACTGATGATGAATCAAGCTTATGACAGATTTGTCAGTTGTCTTGAAATATAAGTTTATGATTAATGTTAGATTGAATCCGAGGACCAGTAGCTGAAGAATGAGAATTACCTTTCCATAGAATACATAATCTATGATTTAAGGGATTTTTGTTGTATTCACTGTTGCAGCACCAAGCCCAGTAATATTGCAGTAATTCAGTAAATATGTATTAATTGAATGATTGAATGAATTAGGTTTTCTTTTTTTCTTTTTCTTTCTTTTTTTTTTTTTTTCTTTGAGACAGAGTCTCATTCTGTTGCCCAGACTGGAGTGCAGTGACATGTTCTTGGCTCACTGCAACCTCCGCCTCCCAGATTCAAGCGATTGTTCTGCCTCAGCCTCCGAGTAGCTGGGACTACACGCGTGTGCCACCACGTCTGGCTAATTTTTTGCATGTTTAGTAGAGACAGGGTTTCACCATGTTAGCCAGGACGGTCTCGATCTCCTGACCACATGATCCGCCTGCCCCAGCCTCTCAAAGTGCTGGGATTACAGGCATGAGCCACCGCGCCGGCCTGAATGGTTAGTTTTTCCTTTATCTTGTTTGTCCTCCAAGTTCTATCATTTCTGCCCACTAAATTCCTGTTAAACTTGCTCAGTTCTCTTTTATTTTTTTCTGCTACCCTACTCCAAGTCACCGTCACCTACTGTCAAAAATACTGGGTCAGCCTAGTAAATGGTCCCTTTTCCTCAACTCCATTTTATTTTACACTTAGCTCTGAAGTTTTATTTTTAAAACATGAATCAGATCATGTTAATCCTGTCCTTAAAAATTTCTGGTTATTTTGCACATCCTGAAGGATTTGGAAAAGACTTAAGCCTTGGTAATGAACCCTTAAAACAATTTCATAACATGCTTCTCTCTCGTAACTCATTGCTGCATGTCTGTATAGGGGACATCTGTTGTGTTTGTCCACACAGAAACATTTCTGGTACGGAATCTTCTTTTCTGATTGGGAGTCATTCTTTCTATGACATTTTCGTTGCTAGTAGTTCATGTCAAACGTCCTGCACTCTGCTACAGGAGGAGGCAGATGTTTCATATCTGGCCTTGGAACTCTGCTTTGACCCCTCCTTCTTAACTTAATGGCAGAGGCGGGCCTCTCCATCATTCCATCAATAAAGCTAATTTGATTCTTCTCTCTACACTGTTTCCCAAGATGATTGTAGAAAAAAAAGACTAGTTTTGTTTCAGGGGTTTTGGGGAGAAAAGTGGAAGATCTATTATTTCCTCAGCTTCTAAAGAAAGGAAGAGCATGATCCTGACAGAAATTTGAATCATCAAAATTTTAAGACTGAATCAGTGTCTTATTTCCTTAATTAACACCTCTTTTTAGCATCTACTTGACAAACATATAGACAATAATTATAATCCAGTCTCCTTGAAGCATCCTTTTGGATTTAAACTTCTAGTGTATAAAATAGTATTGAACAAATAATAATTACTTAGTACATATTTTTAAGTTTAAATAAAAGGGAACAGGCTGGGTGTGGTGGCTCACATCTGTAATCCCAGCATATTGGGAGGTTGAGGAGGGTGGATTGCTTGAATTTAGGAGTCTGAGACCAGCTTGGGCAACATGGCAAAACTCTGTCTCTACTAAAAATACAAAAATTAGTCAGGTGTGGTGGTACATGCCTGTGGTCCCAGCGAACCCGGAGATTGAGGAGGAACGATCACTAGGGCCCAGGAGGCAGGAGTTGCAGTGAGCCGATATCCTGCCACTGCACTCCAGCATGGGTGAAAGAGTGAGACTCTGTCTCAATAAAGCAAAACAAAACAAAACAAAACAAAACAAAAAACAAAAAAGAATGAACAGCTTACCGGTTTTTCCTTTAAATAGTTTCTTATAACCAGAGCAAGAAAACTCATTGTAGAGATTATTTTTCCACTCAGACCTCATGAGAATATTTTAGTTAAGATTATAGGAAACATATCCACCACAGGGAAAGATTAGAGTTTTTGAGATATAAAAAGTATCTATTAAAGTCTTTTTATTACTATCTTTATTTTCCAGGATAAGACATATTAATGATAGATTTGGTAAAATGAATTTTAGGAGCTAGGTGGTTTTAGAGACATCATTAATTTCAGTTTCTCATTTATTCAATATGCCTATATCTCATTTTCTATATTCTGTCATAAAAGTCAATTCACGTAATGAGCTGGCTATATTTTAAAATTTGGTTTTAGTATATAATTCATCCATGTATACAAGAACCCTTTGTGCCCCTAAAACTATTGTAATAAAACAAAACAAAACAAAAAAGGGAGATGGATTGATAACTCCATTTTTTCCACACATGCCAAACTTTATTTGTAAATTTGACTATGCCCTTCTCTGACTACTTATAGTGCTGCATCTTCAACATTTCTTCTCTCATCTCTGCCAAAATCAAGTTCCTGTTTTATAGGAAAATAACAATAAAAATTGCTACTATTGTAGATATCTGTATTATTTACTTGAGTATTAGGTTACATAGTGTATTAGTCTGTTTTTCATGCTGTTGACAAAGACATACCTGAGACTGGGCAATTTACAAAAGCTGTAGGTTTAATGAATTTACAGTTCCAATGGCTGAGGAGGCCACACAATCATGGTGGAAGGCAAGGAGGAGCAAGTCATATCTTATGTGGATGGTGGCAGGCAAAGAGAGAGAGTTTGTGCTGGGAAACTCCTGTTTTTAAAACCATCAGATCTCATGAGACTTATTCACTGTCATAAGAACAGCATGGGAAAGACCTGCCCGCCATGATTCAATTACTTCCCATCAGGTTCCTCCCACAACACATGAATATTGTAGGAGTTACAATTCAACATGAGATTTGGGTGGGGACACAGCAAAACCATATCACATAAATTGGTTTGTTTGTTTGTTTGTTTGTTTGTTTATTGAGACAGAGTCTTGCTCTGTTGCCCAGGCTGGAATGCAGTAGTGCAGTCTTGGTTCATTGCAACATTCTGCCTCCTTGGCTTAAGCAATTCTTATGCCTCAGTCTCTAGAATAGCTGGGACTACTACACCACCACTCCTGGCTAATTTTTTGTATTTTTAGTAGAGATGGCATTACCCCACGTTGGCTAGGCTGGTCTCGAACTCTTGTCCTCAAGTAATCCATCCACCTCAGCCTCCCAAAGTGCTAGGATTACAGTCATGAGCCACCATCTCCAGCTGAGTTACATAGTACCTTTAAAATGTACAGAACACAGACCAAACAGACAGCTTTTTAAACTCTTTTAGAACACTGGCACCTACATTTCCAAGAATTCTTTGCCAGGAGAATTCTAGTTTAGAACACACTAGTTGAGAGAAATGAGGGTGACAGTTTGAAAGTAGAAAGGAAGAAGAGGTATTATCCTTCCATAACAGTAACAGGTAGAACCAAGAGAAGACCTCACAATTGGGATGTACAGCACTTCATAGTTGTGATACTGTCACTCTGCTTTGGTGCTCATGCAACAGAAACGTGATATGTACATACTGAGATTCCAGTGCTCCTGATTTCACCAGGGCCAAAAGTGACTCCATGTCTTTTATCCCTCCTATGCTGCTAAGGGCTCTGCAGGCACATAATTCCCTGTGTTGAATATCTTTTTGTTAAAATAGCTGAAATTATTTTTCTTTTCATAGACAAAGATGAAGTATGTGTGTGTGTTTAAATACCTGTGCATAGGTATACATATATCATAAAAACATATATATGTATGCATATGATCAAAGATAATGTTATTTAATAATATCAGCTGCGGTTTAGGTAAGTTGTAAATATTTTAAAGGATCTTACCCTGAACTGTTTACTATGATTCATTGAGTAGGAAAAAAAGTGAGTTTGTAAAAAAAGCTAATCATCCAATTGTTAGTTTAGCTCACTTAAAAATAAGTACCTACTACCAGTTCAGGACATAAACTGCCTCAATGTTGTAACTGCATAAAACATAGTTTGTGAACAATTGACAGATTGTTTAAAAATATTCCTTAAAAAAAAACATATTCTGGCCGGGTGTGGTGGCTCACACCTGTAATTCCAGCACCTTGGGAGGCCGAGATGGCTGGATCATGAGTCAAGAAATCGAGCTCATCCTGGACAACATGGTGAAACCCATCTCTACTAAAAATACAAAAATTAGCTGGAGGTGGTGGCACGCACCTGTAGTCCCAGCTACTCGGGATGCTGAAGCAGGAGAGTCACTTGAACCCAGGAGGCAGAGGTCGCAGTGAGCCAAGATCCTCCAACTGCACCCCAGCGTGGTGACAGAGGGAGACTCTGTCTCAAAAAAACCAAAACAACAACAACAACAACAAAACATATTCTTATAGATTATGAGTATAAATTCCCTGATAAAAACAAAGTGACTTTGAACCAACAGAATGTAAGATGTACCTGTGACACCTGGGGTCATAAATAATATAAAAAGCCTATGTTACTGAACATTTGGGAACCACACATTGCTCTCACTGCATATCCTGAGAATATGTTGAGAATTTTCACAGACTACAGTGAAGACATTGGAGAATAAGCAACTCTGACTCTTTTGACAGAGCAGTTTGAGGGTATCAGTAAACAGAGGCCACTATTCACTAGCTGAATGTGAACAATTCTCCAAAGGGAATAAAGAGAAATGGACTCAACTCCAATAAAATAGTATGTGCCATACACATCCCCTCCCATGTCTTCTCTTTAATCATGAAATTCACAACATTGCTTAAGAGTTTTAATTGCTCAAAAACCTTGTTGAAAAAGAATAAATGTATATCTATGAATGGGTTATAGCCTATAGGGTTGCCTCTCCCAATATCTTTTCAACATTCCTCAGTTCACTATCTTTGCAATAACTGTAGCCAAAGATTTGATTTTTAATGTGAGCACTTAAATATACCAATTTGAACTTAGCTCAAATACAGTATATAAAAAAATAAGAAAACCTGATTAAAAAAACAATTTATAAAATTGTCAATGCAGTATAATCATGTAAAATAAAATACTCTTGATCTAAACAAAGATTCCAATAGAGTATTGTCTTTGTGGTGAGAACCTGAAGTTAATTTTTGTCTCTTTCTAATATTCTATATTATCTAAAAATTAGTTAATTTTAACTTGTATCTCAGTTTAATGATTATAAACTTGTGTACGTGCAGTGCCAATTTATGTTCCATTGCATAACACTTTCACAATTTAGGTATATTTGATAAATAGAAATGTAACACAGTTATGAGACTCCACAATGATAACTTAGGCTACAGTGGAAAATATACTATACTCAATCTTCTAATGAATAGAGAGAAGACTTGAAGTTACTGTGTTCTTCTTGATGATAGAGTTAGGTTTGTGTTAAGAAAATTTAAGTAGCCAAAGAAAAGGTTAAGTGAATTGTAAACACTGACAAATACCATACGTTTAATCTGCAGTGAAAACATATTAAGGTTCAGTATGTGAATATCCTACTACAATATTAAATGCATGACGTGCTTTGGATCTGTGTCCTCACCCAGATCTCATATGGAATTGTAATCCTCTATGTTGGAGGTGGGGCCTGGTGGGAGGTGATTAGTTTATGGCGGTGGATTCTCATAAATTGTTTAACATCATCTCACTTGGTACAGTCATTGTGATAGTGAGTTCTCTTGAGATCTGGTTGTTTCAAAGTGGGCAGCAACTCCCCCATCTCTCTCTTGCTCCTTCTCTGGCCTTGTGAGGTGCTGCTCCCCTTTTGCCTTCCAGCATGATTGTGAGTTTCCTGACACCTCCCGAGAAGCCAAGCAGATGTCAGCATCATGCTCGCTTCACAGCCTGTGGAACCATGAACCAATTAAACCTCTTTTGTTTATAACTCACTCAATCTCAGGTTTTGTTTTTAGCAAAGTGAGAACAGACTAATACAATGCATATATTAAAATAGAGCCACAGAAAAAATAGGTTAATACCTACTTCATGAAATAAGGGAGGAGACCACCCCTTATATCGTCTTATGCCCAATTTTTGCCTCCAAAGAAAGAAGAAGTAAAAACTAAAAGGCAGAAACGAAATCCACAGGCAGACAGCCCGGTGCTGCACCCTGGACCTGGTAGTTAAAGATCAACCCCTGATGTGTTATCTATAGATTACAGACATGGTATAGAAATGCACTGTGAAAATCCCTATCCTATTTTGTTCCAATCTAATTACCGGTGCATACAGCCCCCAGTCACGTGTACCTTGCTTGCTCAATCAATCACGACCCACTCACACACACCCCCTTAGAGTGGTGAGCCCTTAAAAGAGACAGGAATTGCTCACTCGGGGAGCTCAGCTCTTGAGAAAGGAGTCTTGCAGATGCCCCCAGCCTAATAAACCCCTTCCTTCTTTAACTCGATGTCTGAGGAGTTTTGTCTGCAGCTCATCCTGCTACAGAGTAACTTCAAGTATCAGTTCATTAATTAAGGTTTTGATGCCTCTATTGTCTTAATGAAAAGTTACTACTTTAATAAGAAATATGAGGTTCTACTCATACTAGTCATTGAGAGCAAAAGTTTTACAAAATCTTTAAAATTGGTTTATCAATTCCATGACAAAACCTAAATTTGGTTACTATTTCATCTATGGAGACCCATGATTGAGATGAGAGAGGAAATAGGACTGGAGGCAGAGAACATAAGGCCGACCTACACTGACTTCCTAGAACTAAATCAAATGAAAGCACTTTAGGAATGACAGAAATGTGAATGGCTTTGTAACTTCATTTCATCCTCTCCATGTACACCATTTACACTTCGTAATTTCACATTAATCCTCTTCATTTACATAGACCACACAAGCCAAGTAACATCCTCTCCATTTACATAGGGCACATTCCTAGTAAATGACTCCATAACTTCACTTCCTTCTCTTCATTTACATAGAACATACAGTAAGTAACCAATGGGAAATCTCTAGAGTATTGAAACCCCAGAAAATTTGTTTCTAATCAGGGCTCTTAAGCCCCCATGCTTGGGCCTGTTTCCATACTGTGACGTGTACTTTCGTTTTTCAATAAATACCTGCTTTTGTTTTCCTTGGTTTGCTTGTGCATTTTGTCCAATCTTTTGTTCAAGGCACCAGGAACCTGGACACTTTCTACTGGTAACAAAGGCATGTCAGATACTCTAAATTTAGAGGTTATAATTTTTAAATGAGAAACAAATTATAAGCATTACAATTTGTAACTGGGAAGGCTGTTCTTTGTGATAAATATCCTTAGCACCTATGTGATTTCTGTTTGCTTCTGACAACCTTTATACATGTAGTAATTTTGAAGCCAAACTCCTAGTAATGTGAAATCAGTTTTTCAGATAATTTTAAACAATGTATAGTTTCTAAGAAATAAGGTATAGTGTATTTGTTTGCTATGGCTGCCATAACAAAATACTACAGACAGGGTAGTTTAAAGCAGAGATTTTTTTTCTCATAGTTTTGGAGGCTGGAGTCCAAAAGTAAGGTGTCAGCGGGTTTTGTTTCTTCTGAGCCCTCTCTCCTTGACTTGTGGAGGACTGACATTTCCCTTTGTCTTCACATGGTCTTTCTTTTGTGCAAGAGCTTATCTGGTGTCTATTCGTGTATCCCAATATCTTCTTATAAGACACCAGTTAGAATGGAGTAGAGCACGCAGGGGGCTCATTTTAATTTAATTTTTATCTCTTTGGGATCCCATCTCCAAAACAGTCACATTCTGAGGTACTTGGGGTTTAAGCTTCAACATATAAATTTTGAGAACACAATGCAACATATAACAAGAGGGTGCCCTGAATGTTCAAATTCATCTGTCAAGATTCAGTTCTACTCTTTGTATGTTTACTAGGCCTCCATATAAACTGGGGGAAAAAAACAAAAGAACCCTATGTATTTACGTTTGAATATATGCCAAAATGTTAGCCTTGATATTTAGAGTTCATTATATATGTTTTATACAAGCGTGTTTCTTATTTTATCATCAATATTTTATTAATAAAAATTAATAATGAAGGGCTCAATGAAGTTCAGAATCTTAGTTTCTCTGGATCTTAATCATTTAGAAAAATATTCCATTATCTTTATCTTTTATAATATAAATATAAAATATATTATTTTATTTATAATATAAATTCAGATTTATTTTATATTTTATAAATCTGAATTATTAATATCTAGAGCTTTATATTTTGGAGAGTTTTGTGGTTCTGACCTGTATCTTTATTTAATCATTATAATATAAGGCTATTTCTATTTTAATTAGCAATACATGCTGCTATAGCTGATGTTACTCCTATTGATACTCTTTTTGCAACTGCATAATCATGGGAATAATAAAACTGTTGTATATGTGATTCTCTCCTTCTTTCTGTCAAACATAAGGTTAACATTGATCTAGTTGTGGGGGAAAGCCCTATGCTTTTGGGAAAACACTGGCTTTGAAATAGGCTATTTGTAAGCTATCCCCACCATTTAAAAAGATGTTAAAAAATACCCTCTATTTTTCTTAATATTATGTATGTGTTAGGCATTCATATTATCTCAATTGCTGCTATATAGCCAGTCAAAAAGTAAGGTCTACTACCTAGTAGAAAATTTCTCCTTCTTCTCTTCCCATTTGACATATAACATGTATGATATTGTACATTACGATATACTATAATAAGTATCTAGTATTTGGATTATTTCCTCTGTAATCATGGCCTCTAGGTATCTTGTGATAATAAAATGAAGATGGAAAGCAAGTCAGCCACAAGAAGTTTAGAAGATTTCATTGGGTTTATGGGGGTAACCAACATAGTATCATAAAAGACATGGTATTGAATCTAGGGTGCTTTCCGAAAGAAATTTGTGTTGTTTTTTTCTGGGGGTTTTGCTAGGGTAATGTTTTTTAATTTCTCTGTTTTTCATTAGAGGGGATTTCCTTTGGTCTTTTGCCCACCTGTTTTGCTCCTCTGATTTGAGGCGAAGTGTGTTAATTCATTTACAAATGGTAGCCATTTGTTTGGATTTCTCAAGTGGTTAGAGAAAATTTCACCACTATAGAATAAAATCCCTATTTATATCCACTTTCACTTAACAGTTGAATTAGTGTGAGTTGGACATCTGGATAGATGCTTCTTTTCTGAAGAGTCCAACACTTTCTCTGAAGAACTGGTGAAGTTCTACACCTATGGGCTTGCACGTGGAACCACTCACATTGAGGTATGTATGTTCTCCGATAGCTCTATCAGGAATGAAGGTGATGTTTCCTTTTTTTTTAACTGGTGCCATTTTTTTTAATTTGGTTCAGAATTTAAGAAGGATGTGGTCTGGGTGCAGTGGCTTGCACCTATAATCTCAGCATATTGGGAGGCTGAGGTGAGTAGATCACTTGAGGTCAGGAGTTAGAGACTAGCCTGGCCAACATGACGAAACCTTGTCTCTACCAAAAATGCAAAAATTAATCGCTTGAACCTGGGAGGCTGAGGTTGCAGTGAGCCAAGATTGCACTACAGCATTCCAGCCTGGGTGACTGTGTGAGGCTCTGTCAGAAAGGAAAGAAAAAGAAAGGAAGGAAGGAAGGAAGGAAGGAAGGAAGGAAGGAAGGAAGGAAGGAAGGAAGGAAGGCAGGCAGGCAGGCAGGCAGGCAGAAAGAGAGAGAGAAAGGAAGGAAGGAAGGAAGGAAGGAAGGAAGGAAGGAAGGAAGGAAGGAAGGAAAGAAGGAAGGAAGGAAGGAAGGAAGGAAGGAAGGAAGGAAGGGAAAGAGAAAGAAAGAAAGAAAGAAAGAAAGAAAGAAAGAAAGAAAGAAAGAAAGAAAGAAAGAAAGAGAAAGAAAGAAAAGAAAATTAAGAAGGGTTCTATGCTGTTCACAATAGCAAAGACTTGGAAGCAACCCAAATGCCTATCGATGACAGACTGGATAAAGAAAATGTGGCACATATACACCTTGGAATACTACGCAGCCATAAAAAGGATGAGTTCATGTCCTTTGCAGGGACATGGGTGAAGCTGGAAATCATCATTCTCAGCAAACTATCAAAGGAACAGAAAACCAAACACAGCATGTTCTCACTCATAAGTGGGAGCTGAACAATGAGAACATATGGACATAGGGAGGGGAACATCACACACCAGGGGATCTGTCAGGGGGTGCGGGGCTAGGGGAGAGGTAACATTAGGAAAAATACCTAATGTAGATGACAGGTTGATGGGTGCAGCAAACCATCATGGCATGTGTATACCTATGTAACAAACCTGCACATTCTGTTCATGTACCCCCAAACTTAATATATAATAAAAGAAAAAATAAAAACCGTAAACATGCCGTGCACGGTGGCTCAAGCCTGTAATCCCAGCACTTTGGGAGGCCGAGACGGGCGGATCACGAGGTCAGGAGATCGAGACCATCCTGGCTAACACGGTGAAACCCCGTCTCTACTAAAAAATACAAAAAACTAGCCGGGCGAGGTGGCGGGCGCCTGTAGTCCCAACTACTCGGGAGGCTGAGGCAGGAGAATGGCGTGAACCCGGGAGGCGGAGCTTGCAGTGAGCTGAGATCCGGCCACTGCACTCCAGCCTGGGCGGCAGAGCGAGACTCCGTCTCAAAAAAAAAAAAAAAAATAAAAAATAAAAAAAAATAAAAAAAATAAAAACCGTAAACAAAGCAAAGTAAAACAAATCAAAACAAAACAAGGATGTAATGCATCCAATCCTTCAAATCCCAACTCTTTTGAAACTTTCTTCCCATTGGAAATATTTTTATTAGTATTTTCCATCAATATGATAGCTCAAACTATATACTTGAAAAGTGCTAGGTGTGGTGGCTTATGGGGAAGGATTATCTAAAGAAAGAGGGGAAGCAGCAGCAATTAGTCATATGAAGCATATGAGTGTAATTTTAGAATATTGTTTCTGGAGTTTCCAACCAATCAACTCAATAATTTGTTTGCTCTTGGTTTCTGGTGAGCTACAAACTGCCAGAAATCACTGGAGAAGTTTATGATGGAGATGGATGTTCTCAAAATCTTGACAAAAATGCTTGACTTTGGCAGGTGTACCCTACATTAGGTGATTAGAAAAAAAAAATGAGACATTTTTGTATATTATGTAAAAGAAAAAAAAGTTAAAATAAACATTCTGTGGCCAGACACGGTGATTCAGACACAGGACTCAGCACTTCGAGAGGCTGAGGTGGGTAGATCACCTGAGCTCAGGGGTTGCAGATCAGCCTGGGCAACATGAGGAAATCCCGTCACTACCAAAAATATAAAAATTAGCCTGGTATGGTGGCATGTGGTTATAGTTCCAGCTAGTCTGGAGGCTGAGGCAGGAGAATCGCTTGAGCCCGGGAGGCTCAAGCAGTGAGCCTAGATCGCACCACTGCACTCCAGCCATGGCAACAGGGCAAGACTCTGTCTCAAAAAAACAAACATACACACACAAAACAAAACAAAACAAAACAAAACAAAACAAAAGGAAACATTTTGTGAAAGAAAAAGACAATGAAATTATGACCAAATCCATCTATCCTTAGATAAAAAGAAGACATGCCACTAGTGAGCCTGGAACACTACTTAATATGGAGGCTACAGAGACCAGGATAGCATGAGTGTTAATCCATTAAGCTGGATAAGTATAATCGTCTTACTTCTACTTGAATATATCTTTTAAAAAGCTACTTTAATGGTACCAATTTCCTACACTTAATTATAAGTTGTATTCTGTCTTGAAACCCTTCACTTAGCATGGGTATAGTATATAGAAAATACTAAAGAAATGCTCAAACAAAGGAAAGGAAGAAGGAGAAAGGGAAGAGAGACAAAGGGAAGAAAGTAGGAGCAACGTATTTTAATACTTTTAATTAACATCTGGGTTATATAACACAAATATTAGTTGAAACACTATATAAAAAATGAGATGAAATGATGAGTTGATGGGTGCAGCACACCAACATGGCACAAGTATACATATGTAACAAACCTGCACGTTATGCATATGTACATACCCTAGAACTTAAAGTATAAAAAAAAAAAAAAAAGAAAGAAACCTAAATGTGAAGAGTGAAGCTATAAAGTTTTAAAAGAAGACACAGGAGAACAACTTTATTATATTAGAAGTGGACAACAGTATTTTTAAAAGTACACAAAAAACCCTAATCATAAAGAAAGAAAAATAAATTACAGTGGAGACTGCAGTTGACCCTTGAACAAGTTTGGACTGTATGGGTCCACCTATATGTGAACTTTTTTTCAATAAATATATTGGAAACATTTTTGGAGATTTGCAACAAGTTGAAAAAACTTGCAAACACACAATGTAGTCTAAAAATATCAATAAAATTAAGAAAAAGATATGTCAGAAATTATGAGATGGAAATAACAAATTAACATCAAGGAGGATTTGAAATCTCCTGAAATACATACAATCATATGTTTTTCTTTCGCTCTTTCTCTGAAATCTATTCAGCACAACCTGTTAGCCATTACAGTTTATATTTTTGAGATCTGGTACTTATTACAGCTGAAGAGCATGTGAAAAATATTTTAATATTAATTTGCAATGTATGTTTCTTTATTCATACTTTAACATGCCATAACATCTTGGTTTTATCTTTTTAAACATTTAAGAAAACAGTGAGCTTTCATTTTGGCTGTCAATATAATACATATTTCAGCAACACATTAGGAGATTTTTTCTCTGTGAATTATCCGTAGAGATTAAAAATAAAAATACGGTGGCGTAGAAAAGCTGCCAAAGCACATTATATGACTGTTCCTGGCTCCCACTCTATTTTTTTCTCCATCCAAATGAAGCATTTTTCTGCCAAAAACATACAGGTGTGGAAGCAGATCTTTCAGTCTGTGAACTCTTGGGTTTAGATCCGAAGGCTGTATCTTATTTTAGAATATGTATTGATAGTTTATAAAAAAAAAAAAAAAAGAGAAGTGGGATGTTCTTATGAAAATGAATAAGAAGGGAAGCAGATGTCACCCTTTTTGCATTATAGAAAATGT
Source organism: Macaca nemestrina (assembly GCF_043159975.1). Taxonomy (NCBI): domain Eukaryota; kingdom Metazoa; phylum Chordata; class Mammalia; order Primates; family Cercopithecidae; genus Macaca; species Macaca nemestrina. The sequence goes on along the minus strand of NC_092127.1, from coordinate 123,392,760 downwards.
CAGTGGGATATATCTGGAACATAGCTACTGAGTTGTGCTTCAATATTTGTGATGCAATATTGGGTGCAGTGATCCAGATGCACATGTTGAGTGTTGAAAAATAGATCTTAAATACAATCTGTAAAACCTGTACAATATTATACTAGTTCATAGTGATGTTTGGGAAAAAAAATCAATACTTTTAAGTCACTTATGTTTTATGTTTTGCCAAGTGTAATTAATGTGATGTTATGGTATTTTTTATAAATAGCCTGAAAACATTTTATTCTAGTGAAAAGAAGGGGTTATTACAATAGATTATGACAGAAGGAATGAGAGACTATTCATATAAGAATCTCAAACTTATTTTTGGTTTATTTAGAAATGTGTTCTTATTGTTGGAAAAATATAGCAATTGAATTGTTCAGTAATAAATATTCAGATTCATTAAATTTTTAAATGATTGATTCAGTAGTCCTTGCCAGTGAATTGCTTTGTAAATAATGTTTTTCCATATATTAAATCTACCATTTTGGTTTTGAATGACACCTATGGGCCAACTAATTTGGGGAGCAACATGTGAAGTACAAAATGGTCCACCACATGAAATGGTCTCCTTTCCTAATCTTTAGTTTAAAAATACTGTGACAGTTCAAAATAAAGACAAATTTGTTTACTGAATTGAAGTTATGTGCCTCAGCTTCACACTTGAGTGCCAACACTTATCCCAATTCACATTTTCATCTTAATGATCTGCCCGTTCTCATTTGAGTACATGGAATTCTTTTCATCTTTCTGATCTCCTTCACATCTTCAGTGTGAAGATTAAGTCAGGTACACACTTAGTAACAATACAAACAAATAAAAGAGCAGTTCATGTAAATATTACAACATAAGAACTATAGGAACAGATAATAGAAAAAAATTACTCGACTGAGACGATTGGAAGGTAGACTTAGTGGAAGTAATATCGAACTGGTGCCTGAAGAAAGATTTTACTTTGAGTATCAAAGATGTCAGCAAAATGTATTTCAGACAGAAGAAAGAGGATAAGTAAAGATGGAAAAGTGAAAATCACATTACGTGTTGAATAAACGTCTCTCTTATTTTTAGGTAGTGGGGTAGAAGATTATATTGAAAATGCAAGATCTGAGTAGTGGAAGCAGTTAGTCAGATGCCAAGATAAACCGGTTTAAAACAGTTCTCCGGTTGTCCCTGCAAACTCTAGGGAGAAAAAAAAGTCACTGTATTTTCTTGTAAATTGAGGTAGCTCAGTAAACTACAGCAGTATTTCTAAAAACTGTCAAGAGTATTCATATAGCCACATTAGTACACTATTTCTGCAAACAATCCATTTAAAAGACAATAAATATGTTTATTGGAGTTACATTTTAACACTAGTCACTTGTCCAACTAATCTGCTATGTCTTTTATTAAACTCTTATGTAAAGAAAGTTCATTGCAAATAAAAACATAACAAAAGCATTTTTCATAAATGTGAGCATATATAATTAGATAGCATTTAGAAATGGCACTATCATAAGAAGAGTTACATCACATAGAAGAACAAAACTAATAGCAAAATAGTTAGGTAATTATCTTAATTATTTTAAAATATGTCATCTGTAAAATAATTCAGGTGTTTTTGACTATACATGTTTAAGTAATTAAAGATTATTTCAGAAACAAAGTACATTTTTTGTTTTTCCACAGTGAAAATAAATCAACATCAAAGTACAATGCTCACTAAAATGTGTTATGTAGCAATGTATATGTCATTGCTATTTTCAATTTTATTAAAATGAACCCAGATTATCAAATTTTCATCATTTCTGACTCTTCTATCTTCAAGACATGAGCTTATGCAATTTATTTCATTTACTTTTAGTAAAATTATGTCCAAACTAACAAGCACGGATAGTTTTTAAAGCCCTAGTATAACCTGCTATACATTTACTTGGATACTTTATTGAAATATTATTTTGCAATATATCACTTATTACAATAATTTATAAGATATTATTTTTCTTATTCCTAAATGTGTGCTATATTTTTCTTCTCCATATCAAGAAGATTTCTGATCTGATCGGGGGCTCTTCGACTTAAGGAGACTTATTTTTTAAAATGACATGGTGTTGTGGTGCTGAAATAGAGAATGCTTAAGGCACCGAAGAACAGCCACCTAAACAGGTTTCTGTTTGGGTAATTGTATTAGTCCCAAGTGGAAAGAGATGACAGACACATTAGGATAATGTAAGGATCGTTTATTGCCAGGGCTAATTTTAAAGGTGTGACCAGAATGCAGGGAGACCTCAAGGGACAGTGAACTGAACATGTCTACATTAGTCGTTCTCAAACTCTCAGCTCTGTTCAGTTTTTACCGTCCCAGTATCTACAATCTTGCGCTTCGTGTTTCAAAGTAAATGCAAGAACGCTTTACCTTGCACAGTGCTTCTCATTGATCCTGTCCTCAATAAGAGGTTGAGTTGAACTAGATTAATAAGTCATATAAATCAGGAAGGATTGATTAAGAAGTAACTCACTTGAGGGTCTACTAAATATGTTACTTTTTTTAATAGTTAAAAAGATTTTTTTATAAGTTATTACTTTATCCTGATAAGGTACAAAGCAAAATATTGCCTTGTGTGTTTGCACATTTGGCAGTTGAAACAATCATTAAAATATAAAAATAGTCACTGATATTGCCAGATACATATACATATATGTGTAAGGAATATATAATATACCTTTTAGGGGACAGTAAAATTTCAGTTTTAATGCTCTAAGATTACTCCTAAATATGATCCTGCATGGAAAATGTTCAAGTGCAACTCAGGGTTCTGGCTCTAGAACCCTGTAAACTATTTGGCAAATTGTCTGCTGTCAAGAGACAATAAATACATACAACTTATTTATTATTAAAGTTTTATATTTTCTGTCTTGATATAATACTCCCTTTTGTTTCAAATATTATATCTTCTAAATTTACTTTAGCTCTCATCAGACTTCTACTGTTTATATTGTTGTCCATTTGGTAAAGTAGATCTCCCAGTACTCTAGTCATTTCATGTTAAAAGTCATTTACCATCTTTATAACAATTTATTCTACCTTTATGACTCACCAGCTTCCCCTGAGATTGATTTTACTATGTCTTTCTATAAACTTACAACTGACAATGCTATTGATATAATTCTGAATGTTTATTTGTATCAATTGATGTTTAGTAGGAACAATTTATTAATTTTCAGCTAATTAATGTTGGGTAAATACATGCCTTAATCACAGATTTATATTTATTTTATCATATAAAACTAAATTATTTTTAAGTGGATTTTTGTAGTGACCTGATGATTTGATACACATTTTTGCTCAATAAAAGCTTAATATAATGAGAAATTTAACATGGAATTTGATAAATCATTTCAATTTAAGGACATTTGGAATAATGCTATTCAGTTATCCCTTATAAATACCTATGTACATTTTCTGAAACAGTTCACATATCCTAGGCATTGGAAGAATACTAAAATATGCTTTAGGTCTACTCAAGTAAAAAAAAATTTCCAAGTATAGCCAAAGAGAAACACTTTATCAGTAAATCAATCATTGAGTATAATTCCTTTGATATTTTATTTAAATTGTATTTAAGGAGTGCTTTTGGCAGTGGCGTCAGTGTTCAGGATGTTCAGGCATAAAGCAACATTGGGTAAGCAAAAATAACCCAACACAAATGGAAGAGCATATCATTTTCTTACTGTTCTCAAATTTCTTCTTTCCAATTAAGATTTCCTTTCCACGAAACATCACATTCATATCCCTCCTCTTCTTCAGGTTCATGCTGCTGAGTGTCTTTGTGTTTTCTAGTTCTTCTCATATTTTAAATCCTTTTCTTGGGAAATGATCTCATATCAGCCATTTATTCATTCTCTTTCAAAAAGCTTTGTCCAATTAGAGGAATTACGGGCATAGGAAGAGATTGTTGGAGAAGCAACAAGATCTTTTCACACTCTTTAAAAATCACAATATGTGGACAGGTGCTTGCTGCACTAATGAAGAAAAAGTGGCCTTTTCCTGATGTGTAAAAAGCTGTAAGTACAAGATCAGCATACGTGCAGCAATTATCTTCATTCCCCCATATGTGTGGATAGAGGAATGAAGGCTTTTGAAATCAGCAATTTCAATATCAGATATTGAGGTATTACTTCTGACCATGGTGAGTGCAATGAAAATGTAACACTTTAAAAAGAGTGTTGACACATTTATTACCTATATCAGAAATGATTGATCATTTGGGATGTTGAAGAAAGGTACTTGGGAAAGAGAGTACGTGTGAAATATTAAAGTACTTGCAGCTTTCAGCTTTCATCAGGTAAAGACAGAAATCAGTATTTATTCCACAGCAGCGGGTGGTTAACAGAAGCTGGTCAGATGGAAGTGGGAGCCAAAGATTCAGAATGTAAGAAGTGAGCAACTGATTGACATGAGGATCAGAGGACTGCAGAAACAAGAAATAGGAAGCCAAAGACAGTCAAAGTGAGAGAATGATGAAAAGATGAATTGATAATGAGACTGTGTATACTCATAAGTCTCAGAAAATGTTCTGCTATTTCAGCTCACTTTTACCCAACTTTGTACTCACGAGAGTGTTAGACTCCTTCCCACAATCTCCAGTATTTTAATTGCTCTAGAACCAAAAATATGTAAGATAATTATGGGCTATATAAATATCTTTCCAAGAGCAGTAACTTGCAGAGTTGATAAGATTAATTATGTGGCAAGGTCTCAAAGTTATTTGTGGATGTTTAAGGGGATGGGGTGGAAGCCATAACAATTTCTGGGCTCCTCTATGAAGGAGATTATCTAAGTTACATTCTTCTTCCCCTGAAATATTCCTCAGTGTATCACTCTTAGGGCTGTGCACTTATAGTCAAAATTGAACATTATGAAGGGATTGATGTTATGGCCTTCCGGTTGTCTAAATAAGAAAATAGAGAACACTTTATTTACAGTTAATAATGAGAAAAGTATGCTGTACCTAGACTAATACTTTATACACATTCAATCTTTGGTAGATATTTAATGAATCCATTTGAATTGGATTGGAGACAGGGCATATTAATGTGCACATACTCATAAATTCCCAAAAGGGATTTTAAAAAAAATAAGCCTAGACATTTATCACTAGAATGTAATATTTAGAATTTAGGCTTAGGTGAAAAGCATCTAGATTATACAGCAAACTGCTTCCCTAATTTCTCTTGCCTTCTACCATTCCCACCTTTGATTGAAATAGATGGAGAAACAGAAATAATGAAGATTATTCATTATCTCTAAATCATGAATAAGTTTCTAAATGTCTTATAGTTATTTACTGTTAAAGACATGGTCTCTTCATCCCAAGCTATTTCCATTTTCCATTTTTACCACATTAACTCAGTCAATGTGTAAGAAAGAACAGAATTGAATCTGGTTATTGTTTATTACCATATTTTTCAAAATGGTCTGAAAATTGATGAAACAACCTTTTTTTCCTTTAAACATATAATCATATATACTTTAGTTGTTTGCATTTGAGACATGTTCGACACCATCCTGGCTGACATGGTGAAACTCTGTCTCTACTAAAAATACAAAAAATTAGCCTGGCGTGGTGGCGGGTGCCTGTAGTCCAAGCTACTTGGGAGGCAGAGGCAGGGGAATGATGTGAACTCGTGAGGTAGAGCTGGCAGTGAGTCAATGTTGCGCCACTGCACTCCAGCCAGGGTGACAGAGCAAGACTCCATCTCAAAAAAAAAAAAAAAAAAAAAAAAAAAGGAAAGAAAAGAAAAAAAGAATAATTAATTATGCTTGTAAATGGACACTGCCAGGATTAGCAAAATGAATAACTTTTCTAATCTATTTGGAAGTGTTTGGTGACAAGTACAGTTTAAATTTGTGGCATTGTAACTCCAAGAGTCTTAGACATAAAGTTATTGACTATCCAGCATTATTTTGTTTTGTGGGGGAATAAGATGAGGGAGAGGAATAGTGAGAGGTAAGTTTAATGGTGTTCACAAGAAATTCCATAATTCTATGCAAAGGCTACATCTATTTCCAAAACGTACTCCAATTAAGAGGTGATTCTTTCTAGCAAAGGAGTTATGAGATTTTTCCCAGAACCACAGTTCATAGAAGGTGCCTGTGACACAGAAAGTATGTTCTCTGTAGACACAAAGAACAGAAAGTGTTGCAATGACAGTCACAGAGACAGATGTGGTGGTCTTCTTCTTCTTCTTCTTCTTCTTCTTCTTCTTCTTCTTCTTCTTCTTCTTCTTCTTCTTCTTCTTCAACTTCTTCTTCTTCTTTTAAAGTGCAATGGTTCTTAGAGTCAACAAGTAAAGATAAGGAACAAACTATGGTCAACAATAAACACCATAAAACAAAGTCCTGCAGTGTGCTTGGATGAGAACATAATGAGGCACACAGAATGGCAAGAAGCTGTGACAGTGCTATTGCCATAATCAGGAGATGAACCTGTTTCTAAATTTCCAGAGCGATTTAGGATGTTACTATTTTGGCCAGTTAATTACTTTTAATGTGTTTTCTTGGTTTAGAATATATTCAATAATTCTAAAAATACTTGGTGGAATTTCAGGAAATCACTTTTTTAAAATTTATGAATGTTAATAGATATCACCAGTTTCTCAGTAAAGGGTAACTGGAGGCACATCAAGGTATACAAAAAATCATTTTTTTCCTTGTGGCACTTCTCTCTGTGGTGTACATCTGTATGAAGTACATGAGGGTATGCCCTAGTTTTTTGTTAAATATGGAATACCCAAATACCTAGCACAAGATCTGACTTCTGAGACACTTTTAACATAATAAATTAGTGAATGATGAATGAATTGTCTGATAAAGGGCTAATGTTTCTTAATGAAATCTTGAGCTAGAAAACTTTTAAATGTATTATTAAATATAGATAATATATCTTGTGAATTCTGTTAGGGCTGCTAAATTTAAAATAAAAATATGGGATGTTCAATTACATCTGAACTTCAGATTTAAAAAAGCAAGTACACTTTTAGTACATGTATATACCAAATATGGCATAGGACATATTTATACTAAAATATTTTGTTTGTCTTAAATTCAAAATTAACTGGACTTTTCATATTATCTGGCAATCATAACCCAACCTATTATTTGATTAACAATTCTGTTTGTAGTATTAAAATCAGGTAAATAGACTCTTTTGTTGAATGCTGCCTTTAAAAAGACCTCTTTCTGCGTGTTTGTTATATGTGTTAGAGTCCATCATTCAGGCATTGAAATACTTCTACACATACTTCTATTCTAGACTTTGGAGTTTCTTTTACATTATTATGAATACTTGCTTTCTCCACTCACTTATGTTCTGGTGCTTAATACGCTATTAATTCTCATTTCGCTTTAGAAAAATATCATTCTTTGTTTGAACAAAATGGTCCACACCTGTAGTCCTAGATACTTGGGAGGCCGAGGCAGGAGGATCGCTTGAGTCCAAGAGGCAAAGATTGCAGTGAGCCAAGATCACGCCACTGGTCTCTAGCCTGAGGGACAGAGCAAGACTCTATCTCAGAAAAAAAGGAAAAAAGAAAAGGGAATTCTAGGGATTACAAGCTTCAATGTGCTTAGTTTTCCAAAGAATACCTTCAGTTGCAAAGAAGTAAAGAGATTTACAGTAAGTTACAAGTCTAGTTAGTGAAAAAGGCACCAAAACAATGGCTATCTAACTCACTAATAAGCAAAGGAACAAACAAACAAATACCTAAAGAAAAATCAGAAAGCTGAAATAAGGGGTTTAATTCGTCCAATAAGATGATTATCATATTTAAAGAGAAAAATAAAGAACATAAATACACTGAGCTTACGTTACATTCCATAATATGTTTTTCTTCATTTTAGCCTCTCAAAAATCCTATGAAATAATTATTATTCTTATTTTGCAACTTTCTCAAGAGGTTAAGAAAGTGTCATTTAAGATGTTTGAGAAATTATTTTTCAAAATGCATCATACCATCTGGGTCTATCTCTACTTCAAAATTGTCCTTTCTTCTATCAGAATTTGACATTCTAACACATCAGCAGGCAAGACAGTATTAGGTTATCTGGGGGAGTATACTGACCTAAGATTACAGGTATTTGTCCGAATAGTTTTAGATGAAGAAATTACATATAATTTGACAGGAAAGATATCAGGGGAAATTGTTGCCTGGAGTAGATCTTATGAAATATAGACATAAGAATAAACACTTTCCTGAGTGTCTGTGTTGCCAGTGTCACTGGCATTAGTTTTGGAAGCAGCTTCTACAACAATTTAATTTTCTTCTCATGGGTCCAAAGGGTTGTTCTACATGTTACTTCTTTTAAATCACGATTTCTTCTTTTCAATGAAGGTTTTTGGCTAAGTAAAGAGAAAATCAGATCATGTCACTTTCCTGCTTAAAATCTTGTAAGATTGCTCAAGTTTTAATGAGAAAATCTCTCTTTAAGAGTCAATCCTAACCACTTTCCACAGCCCAGACATAAAGACTCCACAGTTACTCAACTCTTTTGATATTTATGACAATTGCAGCATTTATCAAATCAATCTGGATCTCATACTAGGTTCCTTGAGGGCAGGAGCTTTGTCTTATTAATCATTGTATTTTTAGCATCTTGTGCATCCTAGTGGAGAGTAAGTGCTCAAATTAGTCTGTTGAATAAATATTACAAATGTGTTACACAAGTTTTCATGCATAAAGGGAGATGTATCTTTCTTAAATTTTTAAATAAAATTATGCATTTTCTTTTTTTATCTATCTTTCAACTAATGAAGATAGTACAGTTTATTTTATTTATTTATTTATTTATTTATTTATTTATTTATTTATTTATTTAGATGGAGTTTGGCTTTTGTAGCCCAGGCTGGAGTGCAATGGCATGATCTTGGCTCACTGCAACCTCTGACTCTTTGGTTCAAGTGATTCTCCTGCCTCAGTTTCCTGAGTAGCTGGGATTACAGGCATCCACCACCATGCCCAGTTAATTTTTGCATTTATAGTAGAGACTGGGTTTCCCCATGTTGGCCAGTCTCGTCTTGAATTCCTGACCTCAGGAGATCCACCTGCCTCAGCCTCCCATAGTGCTGGGATTACAGGCATGAGCCACGGTGCCTGGCCTATTTATTTTTACTTAAACGTGCTTTCTATTTTTATAGACTTAGCGGGTACAGTGCAGATTTCTTACATGCATATATCATGTAGTGGTGAAGTGTAAGCTTTCAGTGTACCCATCACCTGAAGAGTGAACATTCTATCCCATAGGTAATTTTTCAACCCTCAACTCTATACCGTCCTCCCATCTTTTGTAGTTTCCAATGTCTATCATTCTACTCTATATACTATCTATATATTCATGTGTACCCTTCATTTAGCTCTTGCTTATAAGTAAAAACATGCAGTATTTGACTTTCTGTTTCTGAGTCATTTTACTTAGGATAATGGCCTCCAGTTCTATCCATGTTTCTGCAAAAGACGTGATTTCATTCTTTTATTTATTTTTGAGCAATATTCTACGGTATATGATTTGTGTATACACACACACTACATTTTCTTTATCCAGTTATCCAGTTCTCCATTGATGGACACTCATGCTAATTACATATTTTTGCTATTGTGACTAGTGTTGCTGTAAATATGCAAGTTCAGGTAATAAGTATCTTTTCTAGTTTCTACACATACCTGAATAGAAAAGAGCTATTAATTAGGTATCAGAGGTATTAAATCCTCAAATAGAAGTCATTTTATGTCCCCTAGGTATCTCTAAACTAGCTGTTTAATACCCAGCAAAATCATCTAGAGTAATTTTATTACATATTCACATGAGTCATCAGTTTGAGATTTTCTTTACATACTTTTATTATTTAGAAACAATCTTAGGATGTGAGCTTTTTTAAAATGATAAAATAAGGCATTAGAATTTTGATAGGGAATATATTCAATATGTATTAATAGATTACTTTGGATAACATTTACCTCCTAAAAACATTAAGTCTTCCAGTCCGTGAATATGGGATGTGTTTCCATTTATCTATGTCTTCTTTCATTTATTTCAGCAATGTTTTATAGTTTTTACTTTACATGTCTCTTATCTCCTTGGCTATGTTAATTCTTAAGTATTTTATTCTTTCTGATGCTATTGTAAAAGAAATTGTTTTTACAATTTTCTTTCAGATTGTTCATTGTTAGTGTATAAAAATGCAATTGATTTTTGTGTGTTGACTTTATTCTGCCATGTTGCTGAATTCAATGATCAATTATAATGGTTTTTTTAGTAGAATCTTGAGGATTTTCTATATACAACATCACATAATCTGTGAATAGGGATAATTTTACTTCTTTCTAATTTGAAAGTTTTTATTAATGATATCAATGCCACACAAAATGATCCACAGATTCAATGCAATTCCTATTAAACTCTAATGACTATTTTTTGTAGAAATACAAAAGCTCTTCCTAGAATTCATACAAAATCTCAAAGACCCCAAACAGCCAAAAAATATTGGAAAAGAAGGACAAAGCTGTAGGACTTACACTTTCTAATTTCAAAATGTACTGCAAAGTTACAGTAATCAAAACAGTGTGATACTGTTATAAATACAGATACATAGAACAATGCAAGAGTATAGAAAGCCTAGAAAAAAATACCCTCATGTATAGGGTCAAATGATTTTTGACAAGGGTGGCAAGACCATTCAATGAAGAAAGAACAATCTTTTCAACAAATGGTGCTGGGAAATTTTAATATTCACATGAAAAAGAGTAAATATGAGCCCTTACCTAATATTATATATACAAAACTTAGCTCAAAATGGATTAAAGACCTAAGTGTAAGACCTAAAACTATAGAACTTTTAGAAGAAAACATATGGAAGGAGCTTCATGCAATTGGATTTGCCAGTTACTTCGTTGATATAACACTAAAGGCACACTTAACAAAAGGAAAAATTGACAAACATGACTCCATGAAAAGTTTTTTTAAAAGTGTGTGTATACGGACATTATCAATAAAGAGCAACCCAAAGAATGAGAGGAAGTATCTGTAAATAATATATCTGTTTAATATCCAGAATATGTGGAGAAGTCCTCAAGAGGACAACAAAATAAACCAAACAACCCAATTCAAAAATGACCCAAAGATTTTAACATTTCTCCAAAGAAGATATACAAAAAGCCAATAAGTTCATGAAAAGATGTTCAATTTCACTAATCACTAGGAAAATGCAAATCAAAACTACTACCTCACATCTAGTAGAAGCGTGTGAAAACAATAAAAATAAAACCTCAAAAATAACAAGTATTGGCAAAGATATGGAGCAACTAGAACATTCATGCACTGTTGGTGGGAAAATGTAAGATGATACAGCTGCTACTGTGGATAACAACAGTATGGAGGTCCTCAAGAAATTAAAAGCTGCATTATCATATAATTCAACAATCTCACTTTTGTGTATGTACTTAAAATAATTAAAAGCAGGATCTTGGAGAGATATTTGTATACCCATGTTCACAGTAGTAGCAAGGGCTAAAATGTGGAAGCAATTCAATTGTCCACTGACAGAGAATGGATAAACAAAACAGGAAACATACATACAATGGGCTACTATTCAAACTTTCAAAGAAGAAAATTATGACGCATGCTATTATGTGAATGAACCTTCAGGACATTAAGTGAAATAAGTCAATCAGAAAAAGACAAATACTGTATGATTCTGCTTATATGAAGTAGATAGATTAGGCTAAATCGTAGAGACAGAAAGTAGAATAGTAGTTGCCAGAGGCTGGAGGGAAAGAAGAAAGAGAAGTTATTATTTAGTGGGAACAGAGTTTCAGTTTTACAGGATGAAAAGAATTATGGGAATGGATGATGGTGATGGTTGCACAACATGATGAATATATTTAATATCACTGCAGTACATTAGAATGGTTAAGGTGTAAACGTTGTGTATTTTACCACAATAAAATAATATGTTTTTAAAAAATAATGCTGCAATGGGTAACTTTGTTCAGACACATGTCCATATGTGACTATATCTAGAAGATAACTTCCTAGACATGGAATTGCTGGACCACATGAATGTGCATTTATAATTTTGATTAACATTGATAAATTTTCTTACAGTAATGTACCAGTTTTTAAAACACAAGTATATTGTACATATAAAATAAATTGAAAGTTTTGAATAACAATTTTAATTATTCTTCTCTTTATTCTATGTCTGTACAAAAATACCTGATGAATTCAAAGTTAGCATCTTCTTTTTATGCAACATATAAGCAACTGATGTTGTAGATAATGGCATTTATCTTTGCTTATGGTTTGGTATTTAAATGAATGATACTAAAGATATTAAATTATATTCAGCATTTTAAAGAATTGTAATAACATCACAGAATAGTGCATCTCAAAAGACAATGTGGCTATTTACAATCAGAGCCTAATATTGAATATGATGTGCCATATAATATAAATACAAATCTTAGTGGATAAATCTGCAATCGTTTCAGGTACTAAATTTCCACTCTGAAAAATGAGTGGCTGTTAAGAGAACTGGTTCTCTTCCAGGAGTGGGAGTTTTCAATTATTAAAAGATAGATCAAATCCTGTGATAATTTAGCATCAGCACATTTCTGATTGAAGGGTCTCTCCCATAAAGCATCTGACAAGGTCAAGAGGTTTCATTCCGTGCTGTTTACTCACAATTGATTTCTTTCCTCACTTTGCATTTTCAAGCAATTAATATTTTTCCTGCACTAAATGCACTCTACTTGTTCCCTCTAACATGTTCTCTATTTCAGAAGTGAAGAAGAGAGAAAAAAAGAAAATAAATATGTTGAAGTGGAGATGTGAGGATCCTGTTTATGGAAAGATACTTTAATTTCATATATCTAAATTAGTCAGATAATGTTATTAAATTACTTATGTAATTTCCTCGGTTCTCCTAGTTAATTCAGGTATATTTTCTTATTTTTAACTACTTAAATAGTTCATGAGATATAACTTTGAAGCGACCTTGAATCTTCTTGTCTCTGTGCATTATTATTTAAAAAATTTTTTCAGGATCATGCACTTTTGGACTCCAGCAAACATTAACATCTGGAGGTGAAAGATCTAGAGGATAAAACACCTATAAGAAAAGTTTCAAGGACAGGTAATTATTTAAAAAAATAAATGGGGGCTGGTGACTGTTACTGTGTCTGTCCTGCAGATAGAGCATGAACGTGAAAGATGAGAGAGGGGGAGAGGCAGAGACAGAGACTAAGATAAATATACATTTAATTCTATCCATTTGATCAAACAATATAAAAATTTTGACCAGAAAGGAAGTTTCATGTAACCTGTTCATCTATATTTCGATAAAAATCAGATTTTCTTTTAGTAGGACAACAAATTTGAGGATATGTCTTTTGCCAATGACAGAAGGCAAGTAGGTGATTTTGTTCTAGTATAATCCACTATTAAGAGAGAGTGTTAGAAATAAAGCCAGCACTATCTCTGTTTATTGTGATATTTTCTATGAAAACCCCTGGATTGATTGGCAACAAAGCGACTTATGAAAAGATTATGAAAAATGTTTTGTACTATGAAACTGATTTCCATGATTAATAAAAAACACAATTAAATGCTTATATTTTTCTCTTGAATTAATGTTTTCTTTCAAATATTCAATGCTATTATTTAATACATGTGTATTAGTTTGTTTTCACACTGCAGATAAAGATATACCTAAGACTAAACAATTTACAAAAGAAAGAGGTCTATTGGACTTACAGTTCCACATGGCTGGGGAGACCTCACAATCATGGCAGAAGTTGAAAGGCCCGTCTCACATGACGGCAGACAAGAGAAGAGAGATTGTGCAGGGAAACTTCCCTTTTTTAAAAAACCATCAGATCTTGTGAGACTCATTCATTGTCACGAGAACAGTGCAGGAAACAACTGCTCCCATAATTCAATCACCTCTTACCAGATTCCTTCCATGACACGTGGGAATTGTGAGAATTACAATTCAAGATGAGATTTGGGTGGGGACAAAGCCAAGCCATATAATTCTGCCCCTGACCCCTCCCATATCTCATGTTCTCACATTTCTAAATTAATCGTGCCTTCCCAACAGTCCCCCAAAGTCTTAACTCATTTCAGCATTAACTCAAAAGTCCACCTTCCAATGTCTCATCTGAGACAAGGCAAGTCCCTCTGCCTGTGAACCTGTAAAATCAAAAGCAAGTTAGTTACTTCCTAGATACAATGGGGATACAGGAATTGGGTAAATACAGCCATTCTAAATGTGAGAAATTGGCCAATACAAAGGGGCTACAGGATCCATGCAAGTCTGAAATCCAGAGGGGGAGTCAAATCCTAAAGATCCAAAATGATCTCTTTTGACTCCATGTCTCACATCCAGGTCATGCGGATGCAAGAGGTAGGTTCACATGGTCTTGGGCATATCTGCCCCTGTGGCTTTGCAGAGTACAGCCTCCCTCCTGGCTGCTGTCACACACTAGTGTTGAGTGTCTGTGGCTTTTCCAGTGCATGCTGCAAGCTGTTGGTGAATCTACCATTCTGGGGTCTGGAGAACGGTGGCCCTCTTCTCACAGCTCCACTAGGCAGTGTTCCAATAGGGACTCTGTGTAGGGGCTCTGGCCCCACATTTCCCTTCTATAGTTTCCTAGCAGAGGTTCTCCATGAGGTCCTGCCCCCGCAACAAACTTTTGTCTGGCCATCCAGGCATTTCCATATGTCCTCTAAAATCTAGGCAGAGGTTCCCAAGCCTCAATTCTTGACTTCTGTGGCTTGCAGGCTCAACACTATGTGGAAGCTGCCAAAACTTGAAAGCTTGCACTGTCTGAAGCCATGGCCTGAGCTCTATGTTGGCCCCTTTTGGCTGGAGTGGCTGGGATGCAGGGCACCAGGTCCCTAAGCCGCACACAGCAGGGGGATTCTGGGTCCAGTCCAGGAAAAAACTTTTTCCTTCTAGGCCTCCTGGCCTGTGGTGGGAGCGGCGGACATAAAGACCTCTAACATGCTCTGGAGACATTTCCTCCATTGTTTTGGGGATTAACATTGTCTCCTCGTTACTTCTGAAAATTTCTACAGCCAGCCTGAATTTCTCCTCAGAGAAATGGATTTTCTTTTCTATTACATTGTCCGACTGTAAACTTTCCAAACATTTATGCTGTATTTCCTTTTTAAAACTGAATGATTTTAACAACCTCCGAGTCACCTCTTGAATGCTTTGCTGCTTAGAAATTTCTTCTGCCAGATACTCTAAATTATCTCTTTCAAGTTCAAAATTCCACAATCTTTAGGGCAGCGTCAAAATGGCATCAGCCTCTTTGCTAAAACATAACAAGAGTCACCTTTGCTCCACTTCCCAACAAGTTCCTCATCTCCATCTGAGACCACCTCAGCCTGGATTTCATTGTCTATATCAGTATCAGCATGTGGCCAAAGCCATTCAACAAGTTTTTAGGGAGATACAAACTTTTCCACATTTTCCTGTCTTTTCTGAGCCCTCCAAACTTTTCCAACCTTTGCTTGTTACCCAGTTCCAAAGTTGCTTCCACATTTTCTGCCTTTTTTTTTTTTTTTTTTTTGAAATGGAGTCTCACTCTGTCACCAGGCTGGAGTGCAGTGGTGTCATCTCACCTCACTGCAACCTCCACCTCCTGGGTTCAAGAGATTCTCCTGCTTCAGACTCCCGAGTAGCTGGGACTATAGGTGCGTGCCACCACGCCCGAGTAATTTTTTTGTACTTTTAGTCAAGTTGGTATTTCACCATGTTAGCCAGGATGGTCTTGATCTTCTCTGATCTCGTGATCTGCCCACTTTGGCCTCCCAACGTTTTCGGGTATCTTTTCAGCAGCACCTCACTCTACTGGTACCAGTTTACTGTATTAGTCCATTTTCACACTGCTGATAATGATGTACCTGAGACTGGGCAATTCACAATAGAAAGGGGTTTAATGGACTTACAGTTTCATGTGGCTGGGGAGGCCTCCCAATCACAGCAGAAGGTGAAAGCCATGTCTCACATGATGGCAGAGAAGAGAGCTTGTGCAGGGAAACTCCCCTGTTTTGAAACCATAAGATCTCGTGAGACTGATTTACTATCACAAGAACAGTGCAGGAAAGATCTGCCCTCACAATTCAATCACCTCCCACTGGGTTCCTACCAGGACATGTGGGAATTGTGAGAGTTACAGTTCAAGATGAGATTCGGGTGAGGATACAGCCAAACCATGTCAACAAGCACGTGGAATGTTTATAAAAATTTGCTTTTAAGAATGAACATATTTTTATTATAATAATTATATTTTATTCAGATGTTGACCCACTTGAATAGCCAGTTATTTTTATTTTTAACAGATAAAGTACATTTTTAAAAGTTTATGGTAGATTATTTTTGGTATTTTAAAATAATAGGGTTGGCTCATTTTTCTCTTTTTCAACCTGTGGGTACAATTGTTACTAGCCACAGAAGAATTAGAGGAAATTCATATATTAAGGAAACATTTTTGAACATTTTTTTGTATGTTTTATTGTATTTGCTTTGTATCTTAAGTGTCAATGTGTCTCCAAGTGAGCCTCTGACTTAATACCCTCTATCACTTTCCTGGAACTCCTGAAGGCTTATTTATCATCTCACAGGGTAGAGTATTGAGACACACAGTAATCATTCTTTATATTTTTACAGGAATTGGGATAGAAAACTTCTCAGTGGAATCTGTAGAGGTCACTTAAGTCCTCTGCTCTCATATTCCCACATTCATCCAGATTACTCTTTTTCTTCTGAGAATGACAATTATTATTATCCTCACAGACTTCAATGCTCACTATTGCTTATAAAATATGTCTATTTTTATCATGGAAGTAGGGTTGAAAACTTTTATTGGAATGTAATCGCCATTATAATACAAAGTAGAGTAAACCATCAAAAGAAAACACATGTACAAACACCAACACAAGTGTGCACCACAAAAGCACACACCAGTATTCTCCTTGATCCTAATTAGCAACTAAAAGAACTTATGCTCCTGGGACATCCACTATTCTGTGAAGTTGGTAGGATTGCCATGCTTTAATTAACGTTTTAGGACTGAGTCAGGTATAAAAACAGTCCACAGATTCTAATGCTTTTCATGTGCATGCAGCTTTAACTGCTTTAATACTGTCTTTTGCTGAAAATAGCCTCCCACTTCTTTTTCTCAGTATTTACCTTGTAAAAGAGAGAACAGAAAGCATTTCTACAGAACAGAGTGGGTATTAGAGAGAAGAAATAAGTGATGCATAGAAGGTGGAAAATACTTACGCAAGCAAATCATTGGATCAATGCCTGGGACTGTGAGGGCCCTCCTGGAGGTTAGTATGAATAAGGTGTTATGCTTCATTGACTAAGTTTACCTAATTCTTTTATACATCAATATTGCTTTTTATGATGCTATTGCCTAACTTTGTTGCAATTTGCTATCTAATCTATAATGTCATTATTGCCTCAACAGTTGTTGGGAAAGCCGCAGGAGAATGCTCTGATTAAACCTTAATTATTACATTGCTTGTTATATGTACAGTGAGAATATATACTCTCTACCACCACCATTGCTCTAGTATCTTACGTCAAAGCAGTAGTTAAAGACACCACATCTGTTAAAAGCAAATCTGCTATGTAGTTCTCATAATTAACTTCAAAAATCATAGAGATTTTTTTATCCCCTCTTATGTTAGCATCAAGGGAAGCACTTGGTTAACCTCATATATTACATATTGCCACAGACAATAGAAACTTCCTAAATGAAAAATGTTCTGGTTTGTTTTAGGATATAGCTAAAAGCTTGATTTTGTATTCTGTTGGTTTCTATAGCTAAAAGCCGCATTAACGTGGCTGAAATACTTTGAAGTAAGCAGAGATAAAACAAATCAGCAGGTATTTAAACTGAGGGCTATGAGGTGGAAAAATCACCACTTTCCCTTCAGGTAGAGGCCCGAAGATATATCTTTGTTAATGAGGTTTCATGCTGTCTTACTGTATCCTTAATCATTTAAAATGCAAATCCCAAAGAATGAAGAAAGAGCTATCAAATATATGAGAAAGTGGCTGATTTTTTAATAAATGATTATGCCATCTGCTTCCCTCATCATTCTCCTGACTGTGAAATTCCATGTATGAAATTTCATGAAGTTGTGAAACTTCTTTTCTTACCCCTTATATGTACTATAAACAACACACATCAGAAGTCAGCAAATGGAACACCATTTCTCTGTTTCTTTGCAATCTCCTGTCAATTCAGAGAGTTTGTTCATATGCTCATGCACCCAAGCAGGTAAAAATTACCTTTCATGAACAGTTGGCATCCTTCTACTTATGAGTTATATTATTTTTATCATAGTGATTTCTGAATGAACAAGACGTTTATAAAGAATTATTTCAAAGTGACCTACTTTAGATAGCTGTAATACCCGTAGAGACAAGCCGTGCCTGCAAAATTTTTCAGGTAATTTCGTGTGAAATCAAGAATGCAGAAAGAGGGTTTTGTTTTTGTTTTCAGAAAAAATGTTTTGTTTTTTTTTTTTTTTCCCCTCAAGGAGAACTCAGGGTTGACTTACGCACCACTTTCAATGTCAACTGTCTCCACAATATTTCATTTAAGCAGTTTCCTTTTCTTCCTCCTCCCCCTCCTCTTCCTCCTCCTCCTCCACCACCTCCTCCTCCTCCTCCTTCTTCGTTTTCAAATTCACTCTTGGTTTAATCCATGCTGCAGCCTACTTCTGTCTTTTCACTTTGCACTTAACTAGATACTTTTAGGTCTGTTTTGAGGCACCTATTGCCTCCCTGCTGCCCTTACCTTGAACTATAAGCTGCTGTCCTTTCTGTCCCCATTCTGACCCCTGCGAGGGCTGAGAAGGCTGCCTTTACTGTCACTGGCAAATCCTTAATTCTTCTCAATTTCATTAACACGTTCAACAACAAAGGCAAAGTATCATGAAGCAAACAAACAACTATAAAACCATTTCTGAAGTTGCAAACGAGGAGCTAAACCCTGAGTTTTCACATGTGGTGGCTTTTTATCTGACTGCAAAGTCCAACTTTTCTTTCTTTAGAGACTGTTTTTTTATGAACTGTTTCTTGGTCTTGAAATCCTGAAGACTCACTTGTGCCTGACCTTTCATATTTTCACAATATATACTTATACAAGTGATTGAATTTGTATTTAAATTTTACTATGCTTTGTCCCAACACACAACATTGAGGTTTTTTTTTTCTATATGTCATTTGTTAATGTGTTAATGAACTCTTTAAGAGAAAGATCACTTGTAACCAACTAAGTTTTTTGGGCCAACAGTGTGATTCTAAGTTTTCAGATAAGAAAAAGTCTCAAATAGCTATTTTGGATCAGGTGGAATCCATAGTTTTTGAAATGCTCAAACAAAACCAAGGATGGGATGATACACTTGAGGCTGGATAACGTATGTAAGACTGAGATCATTAAGTCATGTACAGGATGAACTTGGAATTTATTTTTATAAATATGGACATTTATTAAAACATTTAACATAAGGAAATGTCTATCATATATGCAATACAGAATAATCTGTTATCATGCAATGTAGAAGAGAGAATTGACAACAATGAGTGTGGAGGCAGATTAAAAAGATCTTTAGGTCAGAGGGGTGAGAATGATGACTGTGTTAAAACTGTGGCAATGGCTGGGATGGAGAATTTCTTAAGGAAGTAAAAGTAGAGAGGAGAGTTTGATTTAAAATATTCAGAATGTAAATAATATTATTCTTAAATTTTCAAATAAAAAAAGACTGAAAAAATTCCCATTTGCAGTGCTGCCGTGTGATGCCTAAATAAGTATTCAAGGCAACGTACAGTGTTTTCTTTTACCTGGTGTTTAAATCACATTATATTTGTGTTCAACATTATTCTATGTAAACTGGCTTTTAACATTCTGGGTAAATGACAATAAAATAAATCTGACTTTCCCCAACTTATATTAATACTTTACATTATTTTAAATATGTAAATTATGTTATATAACCTTCAAAATACTAAAATTACACATATAGTTTATTATGTATAATTTTACATTAGTTTTTAAAATATAATGTTTCAAGTAATAAGTGTAAAATAATAGACATGTGGGTGTTAGGAGTCTATTTGACTTTTTATCAGTATTCCTGAATTAAAATAAGAAGACTTGTTCTATGAATGCTATTTATTTTTGTCTTTCACAAGAAGTACATTTTTGCGTCTTAAAAATTAATTTGATAAATAATGTTTAAATATTAAAATAGCAACTGATTTAAACGTTTCTAAGAAGTAGATAAAGTTCATTATCACAGACAAACAACTGTGTAGTTTATAAATTGCTGTTTTCAATCTGGTTGTTCATTGATTTTTGTCGTGTAACCCCAATACAATTTTTCTTGGGCATTCTTCAGTTTTTAGACTTAAAGGTTTTCTGTTTTTTTTTTCCCCCCCACTGTTTCCCTGAATTCTTCCTTGAAGCAATCTTTTCTCATCTTCTCCCCTCATCCTTGCTTTGTTTATTACTGTGTTTTCTCACATTTCTGTTATTTTTCAGTCATTTTTCAACCCTGTCATAACTCTGTCCCATTCTGCTATTAGGTTAGTGCAAAAGTAATTGTGGTTTTTGATATTGAAATTATTGCTTTCTTTGAGGATTCTTTTCCTCTCATAGAATGAAATTCTGAGATCATGTTTGGGTTTTCTGGTGTGTAAAAAGGCAGTTGATAGGTACATAGACAAAGTTTCCTAAAACGATTGCTTTAAAGAACCACGCCATCTAGAAGCAGCTATCCAGACATAACTGAAGGTCAGAAGCCTCATGAAAGATTAAAGATGGCTATTGAAATGCTCTTGCTTTTGGAGGGACTTCGCTGATTAGTTTCAGAAGAGGGGTCAAGAACCTTTGGCTATTTTCTTACATTGCTACATAAGACCTGTTGTGATTCAAAGGAAAGGGATAATTAGGTCAGTGGGGAAACCTAACATAACTTGTCAGATAAAAGAAAGTGCCTTGGACTTTTATAATATGTTTTCTAGACGTATACTCAGTCCAGAGTTTGAATATTTATCATGTAAATTCAAGGCCTACAGAGAAAATCTTCCATATAAATATTGGCGAGATAATGTACACATCCATAGTCTTATCCTGCTATTTGTTTGGCTGAAATATTTTTATTTCCATTACTATAACTGTGTATAGTATCAAAAGTATAAAATAAAAATATATGAGAATGATTAGGTAGCATATGATGTACCTCTTAATGATAAATATCCTTAAAAAAGAGCTAAAATTTTTTCTGTTCTACTTTGTTGTGCATAACTTGGTTATTCTCACTGATGTGATCGAGGTAGCATTTGAGATATATTCACGATAATTTAAATCCTTAATACCTGTTTAATCCACATAATAACTGTTATTCTAACTGCTAATTACAAATTACATGATTCCTAATAGGAGATTATATTTTTATACTTTAAATAAACATTTTAATTTAAAATGGCATATGATATTGACAGAAATAAAAGGCATCATGTGTCTTCTGGGTGGACCAACATCTGTCAAACACATGATTGTAATATTTCTTTAGCTCTGAACATCACATACAGGTTTAAACCTTCAGCATAAATTCTCTGGAGTGAGAACACAAAGAAAATGTTAATGAGATTATCGTGTCTATCTGGACATTTCGTTTTATATCATTATTTTCTCTAGTTGCTCATTATTAAACACCGGTGTTTATGACAATCCTTAAAACGACATGGTTAGAAGTCCTCAGAGCTGATTGAGCCATTTACTCATGGGACACAATGCACCTCTGCACCTCCAGCTGGAACCTTTTAGGTTAATGATGAATGTACTAATTAAAAAGGTCCATAGCTTTTTGTTGTTTTTTTCGTTCATCTTTTTATTGACTTTGTGATGTCTCTTGATAAATAAATAGAGTTTCTTAAATTTAAGAGCCTTTTTGTCAGGCAATAAAGTGCACATATATAAAGTGTAAAGTTTGATAATTTTTGACATACATATGCATGAAAACCTATCAACAAAATCAACATAATTATCATGTCCATTACCCTAAATTTTCTTTATGCCCTTGTAATACCTCTTGCTTGTTGTTCTCTGTTCATCATATCCCTAAGCAATCGCTCATCTGCTTTCTCTCACTAGAGATTAGATTTCACATTTTAGAAATATATTTAAAGTGACTTGCAGAATGTGTGCTTTTCTTTTTTTTTTTTTTTTTTTTTTTTGTTTGGCCTAGTTTCTTTAATCAGTAGAATTATTTTAAAATTCATCTATGTTGTAGCATGTGTAAAGAGGTCATTCTCTTCTACTTCTGCATAGTTTCCTATTGCATGGATATCCCACATTGGTTTTCCTTTCACCTGTTCGTGGATAATCAGGTTGTTTTCAGTTTCGGCCAATACAAACAGATCTGCCAGCATTTCGTATAATTGGCATTTTTTAGCTTAGCCACTCTAAAACATGGATAGTGGTATATCACTGTGGTTTTAATTTATAGTTCTCTAATAACTAATGAATGATTATAAGTATTTTAATATATCTTCTTTGGTAAATCATCTGCTCAAAACGTTTGTCAACTTTTCTTCTTCCTTTTCTTTTTCTTTTTTTCTTTTTTTTTTTGGACATAGAGTCTCTCCCTGCCACCCAGGCTAGAGTGCAGTGGCATGATCTTGGCTCACGGCAACCTCCACCTCCCAGGTTCAAGTGATTCTTCTGCCTCAGGCTTCTGAGTAGCTGGGATTACAGGAGCATGCCACCATGCTTGACTAATGTTTGTATTTTTAGTAGATATGGGGTTTCATCATGTTTACCAGACTGGTCTCCAACTCCTGACCTTAAGTGATCCACCTGCCTCAGCCTCACAAAGTGCTGGGATTACAGGCGTGAGCCACCACACCTGGCTACTTTCGTTGATTTTTATATTGTTGTTTTTAAAAATTTACTTTTGAAATTATTTTATGTATTTTGGTGACTCAATCAGTTATATGCTTAGTAAATACTTTCTCCCTGTCTATGGCTTGTCTTTCATGATTTTAACCATCACTTCAGAAAAGCAGACATTTAAAATTTTTAGGAGGACAAATTAATCTATGTATTATGATTCTTGTGTTAAATCACAGAATTCTTTTTCTAACTCAAAGTCACAAAAAGTTTCTCCTATAATTTTTCTAAAACAATTATAGTTTTAGATTTTACATTTATGTCAATTATCACATTGTTAATTTTTCATATGAAATGCAGCATGGATTGCAGTTAATTTTGAAGTGATATCCAATAGCAAAATCTGTGAAAAATAATCAAATATGGATTTTTCCAAATGGATTTTTCTGTATTAAATTGATGATGGAAGGAGGGAAGGAAGGAAGGAAGGAAGGAAGGAAGGAAGGAAGGAAGGAAGGAAGGAAGGAAGGAAGGAAGGAAGGAAAAAGAAAGAAAATAAAGAAATAAAATTAATTGAGTGTGTTAGTGTGCACCTGTAGTACCAGCTACTCAGGAGACTGAGGTTGGAGGATTGTTTGAGTCTGGGAGAACCAGTGAGCTGTTATTGTGCCACTGTGCTCGAACCTGGGCAACAAAGAAAGATTCTGCCTTAGAAAAACAAAAACAAACCACAAAACAAAAACAAAACAAAATTAAAAGGTAAAATAAAATCAACATTGTCTTATTTTAACATAGATGCCCCTGCTTTCTTTAGACTCATATTAGTATGATATATCTTCTTTCATTCTCTTATGTTTAACTTATTTGTACCCTTATATTTAAAATTTCTTCATTTTAGTAGGATGTAGTTGGGTCTTGTTTTTTTTTTTTCATCCAGCCTAAACATTTCTGCCTTTTGGTTTGGACCACTTATGTTTTACATTATTTATTTATTTATTTATTTTATTTTATTATACTTTAAGTTCTAGGGTACATGTGCACAATGTGCAGGTTTGTTACATATGTATACATGTGCCATGTTGGTGTGCTTCACCCATCAACTCATCGTTTACATTATATATGTCTCCTAATGCTATCCTTCACCACACCCTATGACAGGCCCCGGTGTGTGATGTTCTCCATCTTGTGTCCAAATGTTCTCATTGTTCAATTCCCAACTATGAGTGAGAACATGCAGTGCTTGGTTTTCTGTCCTTGCGTTAGTTTGCTCAGAATGATGGTTTCCAGCTTCATCCATGTCCCTACAAAGGACATGATCTAATCCTTTTTTAGGGCTGCATAGTATTCCATGGTGCTTATGTGCCACACTTACTTAATCCAGTCTATCATTGATGGACATTTGGGTTGGTTCCAAGTCTTTGCTATTGTGAATAGTGCCCCGATAAACATACTTGTGCATATGTCTTTATAGCAGCATGATTTATAATTCTTTGGGTGTATACCCAGTAATGGGATGGCTGGGCCAAATGGTATATCTGGTTCTAGATCCTTGAGGAATTGCCACACTTTCTTCCATAATGGTTGAACTAGTTTACAGTCCCACCAACAGTGTAAAAGTGTTCTTATTTTTCCACGTCCTCTCCAGCACTTGTTGCTTCCTGACTTTTTAATGATGGCCATTCTAACTGATGTGAGATGGTATCTCATTGTGGTTTTGATTTACATTTCTCTGATAGCCAGTGATGATGAGCATTTTTTCATGTGTCTGTTGGCTGCATAAATGTCTTCTTTTGAGAAGTGTCTGTTCATATCCTTCACCCACTTTGTGATGGGGTTGTTTGATTTTTTCTTGTAAATTTGTTTAAGTCTTTGTAGATTCTGGATATTAGCCCTTTGTTGGATGGGTAGATTGTAAAAATTTTCTCCCATTCTGTCGGTTACCTGTTCACTCTGATGGTAGTTTCTTTTGCTGTGCAGAAACTCTTTAGTTTAATTAGATCACATTTATCAATTTTGGCTTTTGTTGCCGTTGCTTTTGATGTTTTAGTCATGAAGTCCTTACCCATGCCTATGTCCTGAATGGTATTGTCCAGGTTTTCTTCTAGGGTTTTCATGGTTTTAGGTCTAACATTTAAGTTTTTAATTCATCTTGAATTAATTTTTGTATGAGGTGTAAGGAAGGGATCCTGTTTCAGCTTTCCACATATGACTAGCCAGTTTTCCCAGCACCATTTATTAAATAGGGAATCCTTTCCCAATTTCTTGTTTTTGTCAGGTTTGTCAAAGATCACATGGTTGTAGATGTGTAGTATTATTTACAAGGGCTCTGTTATGTTCTATTTGTCTATATATCTGTTTTGGTAGCAGTACCATGCTGTTTTGGTTACTGTAGCCTTGGAATATAGTTTGAAGACAGGTAGCATGATGCCTCCAGCTTTGTTCTTTTGGCTTAGTATTGTCTTGGCAATGAGGGCTCTTTTTTGGTTCCTTATGAACTTTAAAGTAGTTTTTTCCAATTCTGTGAGGAAAGTCATTGGTAGCTTAATGGGAATGTCATTGAATCTATAAATTATCTTGAGAAGTATGGCCATTTTTATGATAGTGATTCTTCCTATCCATGCACATGGAAAGTCCTTCCATTTGTTTGTGTTTTCTTTTATTTCATTGAGCAGTGGTTTGTAGTTCTTCTTGAAGAAGTCCTTCACATCCCTTGTAAGTTGAATTCCTAGGTATTTTATTCTCTTTGAAGCAATTGTGAATGGGAGTTCACTCATAATTTGGCTCTCTGTTTGTCTGTTATTGGTGTATAGGAATGCTTACGATTTTTGCACATTGATTTTCTATGCTGAGACTTTGCTGAAGTTGCTTATCAGCCTAAGGAGATTTGGGGCTGAGATGGTGGGGTTTTCTAAATATACAACATTAACAATCATATCATCTGCAAACAGGGATGATTTGACTTCCTCTTTTCCTAATTGAATAATCTTTATTTCTTTCTCTTGCCTGATTGCCCTCGCCAGAATTTCCAATACTATGCTGAACAGGAGTGGTGAGAGAGGGCATCCCTGTCTTGTGCCAGTTTTCAGAGGGAATGCTTCCAGTTTTTGCCCATTCAGCTATTTATGACTGTGGGTTTGTCATAAATAGCTCTTATTATTTTGAGATACAACCCATAAATACCTAGTTTATTGAGAGTTTTTAGCATGAGCAGCTGTGGAATTTTGTCGAAGGACTTTTCTGCATCTATTGAGATAATCATGTGGTTTTTGTTATCTATATATCATTTTAAATACACCGTCTACGTTTTACTTGTTTCTTACTTATCCAATCTGTTGTTTTCTTTTTCTACTTTGTCCTCATATTTTGCATTAAAATAAAATTGAAGAAAATATTTTAAATTTTATTTTTCTCTTGTTGGTTTAGTAGATATCAGTTTTCATTATGTTGTTTTAGAGTTTGCTTTAGAGGAGATATGTCACTTAAAGATATAATTTATTATTTTAAAGATTTCATACATATTACATTTTATAAATGAAATTGTTATATAATATATAATTTTATATATGCATATAATAGGCGTAACATTAACATCTTATATTTGATTGTTGTGATATATTTTATATATTGTATAAGTATTGTATAATACTATACTTTTATTTCATCCTGCCTTTGTAATATGTTCAGACATTTTAATTTTACCCATGATATAAACCTGAAATATATTAATTTTTGTTTGAAAAGACAATTATCTTTTAAAGAGGTTTAAATAATAAAAACTGTTCTTAATACTTCTTCTAAGAAGCATATAGTTAGGTCTTACTAGTGAAAATTATTGCATCTTTGGCAAGATTGGAAAAAATTTTTTTTCATCCCCAGTATCTTAAGGAATTTTTCATCAATATAGCCCTCTAAGTTGATATATTTTCCTTCAGTTCTTTAAAGATACCTGATGTAAATGACGAGTTGATGGGTGCTGACGAGTTGATGGCTGCAGCACACCAACATGGCACAAGTATACATATGTAACAAACCTGCACGTTATGCACATGTACCCTAGAACTCAAAGTATAATAAAAAAAAAATCTTGCTAAGTTGATATCTTTCATTGTTTTCGACTATTGATTTTCAGTCATCTGTATATTTTCCTTTTTTGATCTGATTGATTTTGAGATTTTTTTCATTGTCACTAATTTAGATCAATTTGATTATGGTATTTCTTGGTGTATTACTTATATGTTCCTTGGGCCCAGAGTCTGCTGAGCTCCTTGGACATACAGATTTATGTATTTTAAAATTTCAACAATTTCAGTAAATATTTCTTCATATATATATATATATTTCTATTTCTACTTGTTTTTCCTCTTCTTTCAAGCCTCCTATTACGTACATATCAGAGCACTTAAAGTTGTACCACAGGTTACTGACCTCTATTTTTATTTTAAATTCATGTTTCTAATTTCTGTTTTATTTTTAAAATTGTATTGTGATGTCTTTAAGTTTACTAATCATATCTTCTGTAATGTCTAATAGGTAATTAATCTCTCCCAGATAATTGTTCCTCTTGCACATTCTAATTTCATCGCTAGAATTTTAATTTATTTAATTGTTTAATATCTTCTATGTCTCTGTTTAAATTTTGAGCATGTAAATAGAGTTATGATAACAGCTTTAATGTCATTATCTGCTAATTTGAAAATTTTTATCATTTCTGGGTAGTTTTTAATTGATCATCTTTTATTATTATGAGTTGCATTTTCTCATTTATTTTTACTGTTTGTAAGTCTTTCTTGTGTACTGGACTTCGTGATTTTTTTGCCTTGTTCAGTTCTGGGTAACTTAAAATGATTATACAAATTTAGAGCTTTGTTTTGGGATGTTGTTTCTTGGAAACAGTTGTATTCTTTCGTATCCTGCTATGTAATACCACCTGCCACTGTATTATGAGGTTTTCCAGTCTAACCGATGGAAACAGGCATTATTCCCAGTCCAGAATGCTTACTGAATACTTTTACCCCAAATTTGTGTGTGTGCTTCTTTCCTTAGTCTTAGATTCCTTACCTTTACAGACTTACTAATAGATAGCTGAACACTCAAGAGAGACTCTTTAGATTTCTGAAATTTTCTCCATATCCTCTTTTCTCATTTCTGTATTCTTTCCTCCAAAGTTTAGCTACCTTGGTCTCTGTACTTTCAGGTCTGCCTCTTCAACTCAGGATGCCCATTTGACTCTGCCTGGGTTCATTTTCCCTGGAGCACATCTGGAAACCCTACCAAGCCTATAAGCTTGAATATTGACAAAATTTATTTTGCTTGTTTCTTACTTCTCAGGGATCACTAATCTGCCATTTTTAATTGTTTTAAGAAGGGAAGTAAATCTAATCCCTATAACTACATCTTGATCATCAAAATCTTGAAGTAGAACTACTATCCACAGTTTTTTGACCTTTGCAATTTCTGGAATCAGAAAATATTGAAAACAATGACATTTTCCTCACCTCGTCAACATTCAACTGCTCTATGTTCCAACACATTTTTAATGATAAGTTACATTTCTGAAAGACGTTTAATCTTGATAGGATGAATAAAAGTGATTGCTCAGCCTTTAACAGGCACTTTTCCAAATATATTATTATCATTATTAATTATTATTGATGATGTTGAAATGGCATCACTATCCATCTCATTACACATGTCAAAAAACTGGATGTCATTGACATTTCCTGTCCTTCATCATCCTTATTCATTTATTACCACATTTAGTCAATTTATGTCATAAATTTTTCTGAAATATTTTTACTCCTCTTAGTTTTCACAACCACATTCTGCTATAATCTTCAGGTTAGAATATTGCAATTGTTTGACATTTAGCCTCACCTAATCTATTCTTGTCTTTCCAACAACTGTTGCTCAGACTGTGATTAAAGGTAACTTTTGAAACAAATAACTGATCATATTAGCACCTTGTTATAAACATGTTATTCACTTCTTATGCTCTTAGGAAAATATTAAAATACTCGAGACATATTTTAGCAATATGTCTATTTTAAAAATTAATTTAATTTTATTAGTTTTAGTATAAAAACTCCTGATGTATTTCTTTCTTATCACTAATTGCAACCATAATTGCACATTGACTAATATGATTATTTGCCTAATGCATATCTCTCCCACAGCTTATAAACAATATGTTCGTTTATCTTCTAATCCCTAAAGTTTCCACAGGGCTTGACATATTTTAGAAATAAAGACATGATTCTTTGGTGCTATGGCATGTGCCTGTAATACCTGCTACTCAGTGGGATGACGCAGGGGGATGACTTGAGCTCAAGAGTTCCAGGCTAGATTGCTCTATGATTGTGTCTATGAATAGTTACTGCGCTCCAGCATGGACAACATAGTGTGTCGTCATCTCTAAAAAGGTGATAATTGAATTATACAACTTAGTTGTCACCTTTGTGCAACCACAAATATATATATTTATATATATATAAAAATATAAAACTTTTATTGAATACTTCACAATGCACAATGATCAATATTTTACATAGAGCTTCTCTTTACACTGAAAGTAATTCAGTGAACTCTTATTTAAATTATGTATACAAGAGAAAAAATTCAGAAGATTAAGACATTTTCTGAGTTAAACACTCAGTAGAAAGCAGAGTGGAATTTAAATGAAGGTTTGTCTGACTCAAAAGATATTTAGTCTCAGTCGCTATATTTTTCCTGTACAAAATTTGAATAATCAAACAACCAACTTTTGCAAATAAAACCACACATTTTTTACCATATACTTTTAGTTAATTGCTGGGAAAAAATTCATATGTGCACATATTTTACTATCATCCTGTATATAATAATTCACCTCATTGAGACATGTTTAGTATTATTTAATGTGGTATTTCTGACAATCTTCCCAAATGCACAACAAATTACAGTATAATGAGAAAATTATAAGAATGGGATACCTGGTTAACAATTCAAGGCTTGTGTCCAGCTATAAATGTAGCAGACCTCTAGCATTTTAAATATTGGGAGTAAAAAGCAACTTGGAATTGTTCCGGGTCAATATGGCATAAGGTAAAAGGAAACTATATTGTGAGATTCTTCTAGATATGTCTCTTGTTGAATGAATGACTTTATATTAGCAGGGGTGATATTGCCTCTCCTCACTCATTCATAAAGTTGGGTGAAACAAATGGGCAATAAAATAATTTTTAGGACAAATGTCCTTTTGTCATTGTTGTATTTTAAGTTTAATTTCAACACTCTAAGGAATATAAATATCTAAACCATTAATGGAGGATAAGGTCATTAGAAACTCTCTAGGTGCTCACATTCTATTCTAGTAGGAAGACTTCGGGCAATTTTCATTAATTCCTTCTCTCAATTTCTCTGATAAACTCATGGATTTCTTAAATCTGTCCACCATGGACTCTTCCTGCAGGGTGACCTGAATCTAGCTGTACTCTTGAAGCAGAGTTTTGCAAACAGAAAATCCTAATTCAAGACATTTTTTTTTTTGCCTGCTATATATGGCTTATGGGTTGTTAATGAACTTATGTGTTGCTAACACAGCCTGCTAAAACTTTGGCAATTGAGTTGAGACTCTGCTTGCTCCTGCTCTCTCTAGAAGAAAAATCTTTACATCACTGCCATTAATGCAGATATCAGAGTATTATCGTTCTATAGTAAATTTGAGGTGCTCCTTAACTCTCCTCTACTTTGGGTTCTTCCAATACAGGATATGCACTCAAAGAAAATCGCTAAATGGGAAAATATTGTTGTATTAATAAATATGTGATGCAGAAAAAGGGGGATTAATAAAAGGAAAAAAAAAATGTGTAAGCTTGGATTCCCCAGTACAAAGGAATAGTATAATCAAAGCTAGTTTGGAAAACATGACTTTTATTTGATATTAAAATGCTATCTCTCCAATTTTTACTTTAAAATGAAAATTTGGATTCATCTGCTCAGGTCCCCCTATATACCGTGAGGTAAGACTGATCCTATTGGGCATACTCCAAGGCTAGTGAGCTGCCTTGGTGACTACATCACTTAACTTACTTCGGTAAAAAGAGAAACGACTTGGCCTATCCAAAACTGGCAAAACAAGCCATGGTGGGTGTGCTTTGCCCCATGGAAGTAGAGAAATCAAAGATAGTAAAATGATACACTATATGTAAGCCTCACTGCCATTTTACCTGTTGATAGGGTTCTTGACTATTAGTGAAATAAGGCCCAGTAAGGCTTTCGCCACTAATATTAACAAGGTCATCCAACGGGGAAGGAAGAATAGAAGGTGGAAAAGAGAGCTCCCTGTAAGTCTTGGGTATGACAAGAAACTCATTCGTGGGCCAGAATTGCAGCGTGAGGATATTGAAAAGGGTACAATTACTTCACCCTATACCGTTACCGAGCTGATTACTTGAGGATTAAAAGAGGAAGCTTCTTTCCCCTAACTACATCTAATCAGGGGTACTTCATGAAACTTCCTGGGAGATGCTAAAATGTATAGTACTAGGGAAATAAATCCTTGAGTTCACACAGAGAACCATTCCTCTCTAGCTCCCCTGGAGAATGAAGGTAGTTGGGCTGCATTTGGTTCTAAAGCTAGGTATATGCTGTTCCAGGATTACTTTATTTGACAATTCGGGACTCTGTAGTAAATTGATAAAAATACAGTGTCTGGACTATCAACCTCCTAAATGAATGTATCTAGTAGTGTACATTTATCTTTAAGTGGTCCATGA
This sequence comes from Macaca nemestrina, assembly GCF_043159975.1. NCBI lineage: Eukaryota > Metazoa > Chordata > Mammalia > Primates > Cercopithecidae > Macaca > Macaca nemestrina. The sequence goes on along the minus strand of NC_092127.1, from coordinate 123,361,024 downwards.
ATCTATTCCTATAATCTGTCTTGGGGCAGGTGTGTAGGCACAGTGTGAAGTGGTATGATCATAAGCAGTCTTATGCATTTGTCCTCAGGAGGAACCTCTATTCATACTAGAGTTGAATGATGAGATATATTGAAATGCTATTAGCAGCTAATGTAGTAAACACTTTGAGTTTTGCTCATTATGCAAATATGTTGACATTATGCAAATGTACTGACATACATTATCTAATCTAATCTTCACAACAAACTTAAGAAGATTTCAAATATAATCCTTCTTTCATGAATAGGAAAACTAAAGCCTGGATAAAATAAACAATTTAACAATAATATAACTAATATGTGAGGGACCCAGAACTGAAACTGTAGATCCTAGGGCAGTAGACACTATTTAGCTTCATTTAGAGAAAATCAGACATTTCTGCCTTAACTAGTCATGAATGAAAACCAGTTCTACCTGCCAACAGTTTCTAATTGTAAAGTCTTTGCTTAAATAAAAAAGTACCATATAGTTAAAATATTATAAAATAATTTAATATGTATTAGCAACATGAACTAATTGTAGTGCACATGCATTATTTTGGACACTAAGTGCTTGTAGCTGACAAGCAACATAGTTTTTGTTTTTTCTCCTTCAAAACTTTATGTTTGGTTTTCCAGCAATGGAAGGAGATTATACATGCTTTTCTTACTTTAGACCTGAAGTTACTTTCAAGGGTTTGACAACTAAAGCTCACAGCTTGAAATATACTATGTGTGGCATTGGATATAAAGATTTTGAGGGGGATTTATTACTCAAGAGAACTGTAATACTAGGGCTATTGTAAAAATAAGTAGAAATATTAAGAGCAGCAGTGCAGTAATTCCTTTTATCAAAAAAGAAGAATTTGTGAAATGTTAGGATATTATGAGTATTAGTTTTATTTTCAATATTTTATTTGGAATTTGAGATATATCATAATTCCTAGTGCAAAATCAGAGAACTTTCCCCTATATGAAGTGTAGGAACATTCAGAGGTGAGCTTAGGTATCACACCATAAAACAATATGTGAAACTACCTTGCAAAGGTAATATTCAAGTGCTAGAAATCTACAGAGAGAACTGTTACAATATGTCAAAGAGAGGAGAGGGCCCATTCTGAATTAGAAAGCTGTTTGTGTATATATGTGGCACTCCCAAAACTCAAGAGATGTTTATACCTATGTTTACACTATGTAACTTTGATAAATGGCTAACTTATACAAGGCTAGGGATTGACATAGAATTAAAAAGTTGAAAGATTTAATGATGATGTTTCACTTATATGTTTTATGAAGTTCCAGGTACTACTCATAGCACAATCTACCTTAATGCAAACTCTAGAAGTAAAAATTCAGCATATTTGTGCCAAAAATGTGACTACTTTGATAATGCCTTTCTTAGATATGAAAATCTCTTTGTCGGTAGTGAACAAAGGCATATGGCTATGTGCCAGGCTTAGAGAGCCAAGTGAAGGTTGCAAGTTACTATTCAACAAAGAAAATATCAATGCCAAAGTAAGAGTTTCAAGGAAAACTGGATTATAGACCTTAGTCTTTGTTTTTCTTTGCGTACATTTCAGTAGATTTTCAGCTTCTCAGATCCAGTGACTTATTAAATATTATAGAGTAAGTTTTCTACTAGACTTCTTGCCTGGATAGTGTGTCTAACTATTGTTGGAAGCCCCACCAATTAGAGAATTTTAGACATCTCAATCCCAGCTGGAGGAAAGACTAGAACTAGGATGAATGCAATTATTCTCATGATGAATTACAGATATTATTTCAAGAAATTGAACAGAAGACAAGATTGATGTGGCTTGGGACAGAGAGATTTATAAATGATCCTGTAGGGATCATGAATTAAAAGCTCTCAGAAATGATATTTCCACTAAAGAATGATCATTAAGGCAGTCTGAGATAAGAATTGGCAATGGCAGGTTAACAATTGGATTTTTTAAAATTTAAAATTGCCATTTTTCCCCTATAAAATCTATGAGTGTATAACTTCTTTCTTGTCACTGTAAAGAATGTTATCCAAGAGGAAAAATACTAGAGAAGTCGTTCTTAACTAGGGCCAATATTTTTCTCAGGGGAAATTAGGCAATGTCTTGAGACATTTTTTGGTTGTCACAACTGGGGAGTGGGTGCTACTAGCATCCAGTGAGTAAGGTCAGAGATGCCATTAAACATCCCACAGTATAGAGCAGAGTTTCCAACAACAACATTATTAAGCCCTACCCACATGCTAAAATGATCAAGGTTGAGAAACTGCACAGAGTAAAGTATATAATATTTATATGAGTCACTACTGCATTAATCCAGCTTATTTTTAAGTATCTAGTGGCACACTTGAAGTTAATAAATAGCTAATTTGGTAAACAAAAATGCTATTGTAAACCTTTTTGAAATGTCTCCTGTAAATTTATAAATCTGTCTCTTAGTGTGTATACATGTATACGTTGAAATTAATGTTTGAATACAAAACAAAACAAAACACAGAAAAAAATCTTTATAGAAATGCCTGGACATATAGTAAATTTTATTTACTGCCATATGTATCCTTTCTTCTTCCCAAAGTCTTTGATAGGTGATAAAATTTGGCAGAGCCTAGAACATTTATTTGACCTCAATATCTTCATGAGAAAGAACAGACATGGTACTTCACTTTTCTCTATATGGAGTGAAAGAATAGTGTCTACAGCAGATGAGAAATTGTGCTTTTCTTCTAGACTCAAGGAAAATAATAAGGATCTCAAGATTTCCTGAGAGGCTCTGTAGGAAGCCAGTAAATTCCATCAGAGATGGAATGTGCATTGGTTGGTTGAGTGTTATCTAGTGAGGGTCTATAATATCTTGCTGTCTTCAGTGAACTCCTAGGTAACTGCTCTTGTTAGCTGATTCCCTATAGTCTCACTGCTTGGAGGAGAAAGTTTGACATGCACAAGGAAAGCTTGGGATGGGAGATTCCTACCGTGCATCAGCAATACAGTAAATATCCAGCAGCTTTTTCTCTACCTGCTTCCTAGAGAAGAATCTACCCTTCTATTTGTCATTCACCTTGCCACTGAGAAAGGAATCCTAACAGAAAGCATCAGGGCTTACTGAACTCAAAGTATAATTAAGAAGAGAAAATAATTACAATTCAATTAAGGAAACATGTTAAAAAGCAATGAAGATGTATGTTCAAGGTGGACATTCAAAACAAAAGCCTCTCTTTAAAGTTTATTGAATGAAAGAGATAGAATTTCATTGGGAAAAAAACTAACAGCAACAACAAAAAGTAATGAGAAAGCTCACACATATGAAAAAAAAAAAGTTTACTGAACCAAAAAAATCCCATAATTAAAAAATTTTAAAGTCAATAGATCAACTGAAAAATAATAGTTACTATTCAGAAAAAAATATTATTGAGAAAGATCAAGTCAATATATATAAATGGTGTTTTTTCTTTCTGCTTTCAATATATATGGAAATTGAATTCATAAGAAAAATGTAATACATATAGAGAACAGAAGAAGAAAATTATGTATGTAAATTATGGGAATAATATAACAGAAAACATTTGCAGAGACCATAATTGAACATAAAAGAAATTCCTTAAGCAAAAAAAAAATTTGAATTAAAGAAACTCAATAATTTAAGAAGAATTTATTTTTAAAGAGTTACTCTTAGACATAGCTGTGATATTTTTGAATTTCCAGGATAACCAGATATCTTAGCAACCTTCATAGCAGAAGAAAACTTTACTGACAAATATTTTATCTGCTGTAGTAGATACTAATGATAATGAATGGACACCTGTAAACTATTGAGAGAAAATGATAGCAATTCCAGAAATCTCTAGACAGCCAGTATATCTTTTCTCTGTCAACATAAAAATGCTACATAGTTAGACATGCATGCAAGAATTCAGAAAATATTTACTCACATGCACTCTTACCCAGGTATCAGTTGCATCAGTATGGATATTTCAAGATATGGAAGATACAACAAGCAAACAGTGGTTAGCAAGAAGTCTTAGACTATTTATGACTAACTTCAGATACATGATAATATGGTAACTGTAGTTAAAATATAAGTAATTAAATAATTATTACTGAAGTAGAAGATAAAATGTATGGAAAAATATATAATGACCCAGAACTAAGAGGATAAAGACAGAGCTAATCAGGAGAGTAAAACAAATCTAAGTGAAGATTTCTTGTTGGAGGAGAATGAAACAGAAAAGTAAATTACCCAAAGCAATTTATTATTATTATTATTATTATTATTTTGAGACAGGGTCTTGCCCTGTTGCCCAGGCTGGTGGTGTACAGTGGCATGATCATGGCTTACTGCAACCTCTAACTCCTGGCTCCAAGTGATACTCCTGCCTCAACCTCTCAACCTCTGGGGCAGTCAGAACATTTCATTTCATTTTGACGGAAAAGCTGTTGGTGAATACATCATCTGGATAACTAAATTTGAAATCATAAAGAAACACAACTTGGATTGGGCAAAAGTAAAATGCAGAACACAATTTTGAAACTAGGAAAGATAAAGGATGAATGAACAGAATTGTAACAAAGTAACAGATAAAAATAAGAAGAATCAATTTGAATGCCAGTTATTGTACTAAACGTGGATTCATTTAACCCCTTATTAAAGTACAGACATTATCAGATTGGGTGTATTGGTTAAAGTCCCCTTGTGACCTGTAAACAACCTTTGAAACCGCCACTATGATATAGAGCCAGACAGACTGTGAACAGGCCTTCCCACAGGAGTTCCTAAGTTTTTGTAAGCCCCATAAACAGACCTGATCATGGTGGCCAGCAGGTTGCTCCCTAAATGCTTTGAGTCCTAAAGGCTTAATATGACCTGGCTGTTGGACCTTGAATATATTATAATTTATCAGCCTGACTTTAGTCTTCAATGCCCCTTTTGAAATGAGAGGAAGAAAATCATTCACTTAGGAATCTCTGAGATTAAATAGACTCTCAGCATGTGTTTTAACACCCTGAGGGATGACAGTATCTTACTCTACTTCATCTTTGGCTATTGAACTTCCCCTTCCACTGACACTCAGGATAGTGAAGGAGGGATTGCTCATGTTTGGCCTGTATATCATGAGGTGGATTTTCTGTAGAAAGGAAAGAAATGATTTCAGTCCAAACTCTAGAATTATAAAACCAGTCCAAAGTGAGGTTAGTATATTGAGAAAAGGTAATCAGCTAGCTATTGTTCACAAGAAACAAACTAAAACATAAATAAATAAATAAAACACTAAAAAGAGAAAATTCAGGGTCAGACAAATATACGCCAAGCAAATACAAATAAATAAATCATAGTTACTATAAATGTTAGACAAATTGAAGTTGAGGGCCCAAAAGCATTATATAGGAGAAAGAGTGCCACGTGTAATTATAAAATTTAAAATTGATGAACACAGTAAACATTTATGAACCAAAGACAAGAAGTGAAATATATGAATGAAAACCACTTAAAAATACCAGAACAACTCATAAAACAAGAGTAATGGGTGATTTAACATACTCTTTTCAGACTGTAACAAGACGAATATATGGAAATCCAAATACAGAGCTATAACAGAAGATTTGAACATACATAATCAAAAATCTTAAATGTTTACAAACATTACTTATATATAATTTTGTTGTCCAAAGCGAATGCACACTTTTAAAAATATACATATCTCACTTACAAAAATGTATCCTATAATGTCTAAATTATAAATATACATTTATTTAGTTCCAAAAGGGTAAATATTTTAAATGATATAATTAAAAGAAACCTATAAATCAAGAGTAGAAATATGGTCTAAAAATTTTGGATTTAAAAATTTAGAATTATTCTCTAAAATAACCATAGAATATTACAAGATATCTAAAAAGGAAACCAATTGAAAATAAACCAGAAAATAATAAAAAGCAAAGCAATTCAGTAAACCTATGGAAATCAAGTAAGAATGGATTTAGATAAATAGTTGTCACTGTAAACTTATTTATTAAAAGTGTCAAATTAAAAGTATAGAAATTAAAAGTTTACATTGAGAAGCTGAACTAAAGACCACAAGGTAAATCAAAGTAATTGAGAAATTAAGCTATTACAAAGGAAATATGAAAAAAGTAGAAAGGAACAATAATATCAAATTATTTTTAAAAGACCAACAAATCTTTGCCTGGTTGATTGACGTCAAAAGAAAGAGACACAATTTACGATGGTTTTTGTTATTGTTTCAGCATTGTTAAGTTATTATCTACAGTCATTCTATTTTTTTTTAGGTAATAAAACTTTGATTTTGTTTACTGTCCTTCAAGTGACGATGGTCTTCAGGAGAGCCGTAGATGGTGAATATTGTTGTACAGTTTAAGCAAATAGATATACACTCAATCATCTTGCAAAGACCTTGGTTTAGTTACAGACATGTGGCAAAATTCTTGAAAATAAGAATTGAGGGAAAGGCAATTACATGGATATTGTAAAAAGGAATTCCTTCAGTACGGGAAAATAGATAGGAGTATTTCATTTCCTGCCTAAAGATGCTGTAATATATCCAAAAACTCTGAAAAATTTTCAGCTGTTTTTAGGTAATGAGAGGAGTCAGTCTGAGATTGTTTCTTCAAATTGTGCTGTATCCTGTAGCATCAACATCACCTGGAAACATGTTAGAAATACAAAATCTAGGGCCTACTCCAGCCCAGAGCTACTAAGCAGAAACTTTCTCTTGTAACAAGTCTCTCTAATTTTGATGGAGGATAAAATTTGAGAACCACTGCTTTAAGAGGAAAAGTGCTTTGCTCAGAATGGTTGAGGGGAAGTGCTAGGGAAAACTGGCCATCAGCGATGTTGTTGAGCTTCTGATTTAACCAGACTTAGGTCTGTCTTATCTCCAGATTCCTTCTTAATTTTTGTTGACTTGTTGTCCAATGCATCTTAACTTGTAACTCAGAAATACAAAAAAAAAAAAAAAAAAAAAAAAAAAGAAAAGAAAAAAAAAAGAAAAAAGAAACAAGGAAAACCTACCAATGAAAAATTAAAATTATAAGAAAAGATTACATGCAATACAATGGCTATACATTAGAAAAATCTGGAGTAAAATGATTATTTTCTAAGAAAATGTAATCTAACAAATTTACACAAGAGGATTTAAAAAGAGAATATCAATGAAGTGATCAGAAAGGCAATAAAACTTCACCATTCAAAGGGAGACACTGAACATTAGTGGGTTAACAGTGGATTCTATTATGTAAATAAGGTAATTTCTTTATATTTGCAACCATAATAATAGTTAGAATTTAGAGGTGGGCAGATCATGAGGTCAGGAGTTCGAGACCATCCTGGCCATTATGGTGAACTCCCATGTCTACTAAAAATACAAAAATTAGCCAAGTGTGGTGGCACATGCCTGTAGTCCCAGCTACTCGGGAGGCTGAGGCAGAAGAATCACTTGAACCTGGGAGACAGAGGTTGCAGTGAGCTGAGATCGCACCACTGCACTCCAGCCTGGGCGACAGAGCAAGATAGTGTCTCAAAAAAAAAAAACAAAAAACAAAAAAAAAAAATAGAATTTAACATAAACTTAATCTTCTAGAAAATAAAGACAATACAAATTTATAGTCACATAAATACAAATAAAACATGCAAAATAAAATATTAGCATAGTGAAGCTAGCAATTCATAAAACAGTGTAATATAATTAGTTATTTTTTATTCCATGAAATTCATTGCAAAGGAAAAAAGTTTTTTTAAAGTGAATTTATTTAACAATAGATTCTAAAAAGCCAGTTGATAAAATGCATCAGTAGTTCATAGTAAAATTCTAAGTAAAATATAGAGGGAAACTAAACAGGATACAGTTAATTTTTTCAAGCACAATAGAAAACTTCAGACAACACATCGAAGTATTCAAGACTTTTCTCCACTAAATTCAGGAGGAAAAAATGAGTTATTTTTTCTTGCTATTCTTCATGGTGAGGGAAAGTTTCTATATGTTTTGGAAAGCATTGCCGAATTATTTTATTTTTTGGAGCGATGAATAATTGGATTTCTAACTTAAGAAAAACTAAAAGTCTCTGATTAAAAACACTTGAATAAGTGAAAGATTTTCATAGTTTGATATAAGATAAATGCAAAAACTTTGTTTTTCTCCAAGTCAAGTAAAAGCTACATATAAATCAAAATAAAAACATACACATGCACAGACGCATATATTCAAAATAGTGGCCAAAGAAGTAAGAACCCAAGGAAAAAATGTAATGAGAAATGTAGCCCTAAAATAAGACTTACAGGAAGGAAGCAACCAATTTTTAAGGATATTAAAACTACAAGAAGAAATAGAGACTTATGTTCTTACCAGGAAGATTTAATTTCAAAAAGAAATAATTCCCCCAAAATAATGTATCACTGTAAGAAAATTCCAATAACTGTCCCCAAGGATAGTTTTCTGGATTCTACTATTAATTACTAAAGGCAAAAATTCCGTAAATCAAAAAGCATGAAAGAAAAACTAAGAATTGCAGACTGCTAAGCTCAGCAAGTCTTGCGGCAAAGACACTTCGGAGCCGAGTTGGGGCAGCAGCGGAGCTGGGACTCCGCGCCCCAGGGGAACAGGCGCCCCTGCGAAACCCTCGCCAGCGCGGCGTCCTTGCGGCCCGACGCCCCCTAACATCGGGGACCCCGGATCTCTCCTGCCTCCTTCGGGTCGCTCTCCAAGTTGTTAATATTGTACAAAATATCAAGCAATCTCCAACAGACCTACAGCTGAGGGTCCTGACTGTTAGAAGGAAAACTATCAAACAGGAAGGACACCTACACCAAAACCCCATCAGTACATCACCATCATCAAAGACCAGAAGCAGATAAAACCACAAAGATGGGGAAAAAGCAGGGCAGAAAAGCTGGAAATTCAAAAAATAAGAGCGCATCTCCCCCGGCAAAGGAACGCAGCTCATCGCCAGCAACGGATCAAAGCTGGACGGAGAATGACTTTGAGGAGATGAGAGAAGAAGGCTTCAGTCCATCAAACTTCTCAGAGCTAAAGGAGGAATTACGTACCCAGCGCAAAGAAACTAAAAATCTTGAAAAAAAAGTGGAAGAATTGATGGCTAGAGTAAGTAATGCAGAGAAGGTCATAAACGAAATGAAAGAGATGAAAACCATGACACGAGAAATACGTGACAAATGCACAAGCTTCAGTAACCGACTCGATCAACTGGAAGAAAGAGTATCTGTGATTGAGGATCAAATGAATGAAATGAAGTGAGAAGAGAAACCAAAAGAAAAAAAAAGAAAAAGAAATGAACAAAGCCTGCAAGAAGTATGGGATTATGTAAAAAGACCAAATCTACGTCTGATTGGGGAGCCTGAAAGTGAGGGGGAAAATGGAACCAAGTTGGAAAACACTCTTCAGGATATCATCCAGGAGAACTTCCCCAACCTAGTAGGGCAGGCCAACATTCAAATCCAGGAAATACAGAGAACGCCACAAAGATACTCCTCGAGAAGAGCAACTCCAAGACACATAATTGCCAGATTCACCAAAGTTGAAATGAAGGAAAAAATCTTAAGGGCAGCCAGAGAGAAAGGTCGGGTTACCCACAAAGGGAAGCCCATCAGACTAACAGGAGATCTCTCGGCAGAAACTCTCCAAGCCAGAAGAGAGTGGGGGCCAATATTCAACATTCTTAAAGAAAAGAATTTTCAATCCAGAATTTCATATCCAGCCAAACTAAGTTTCATAAGTGAAGGAGAAATAAAATCCTTTACAGATAAGCAAATGCTTAGAGATTTTGTCACCACGAGGCCTGCCTTACAAGAGACCCTGAAGGAAGCACTAAACATGGAAAGGAACAACCGGTACCAGCCATTGCAAAAACATGCCAAAATGTAAAGACCATCTAGGCTAGGAAGAAACTGCATCAACTAACGAGCAAAATAACCAGTTAATATCATAATGGCAGGATCAAGTTCACACATAACAATATTAACCTTAAATGTAAATGGACTAAATGCTCCAATTAAAAGACACAGACTGGCAAACTGGATAAAGAGTCAAGACCCATCAGTCTGCTGTATTCAGGAGACCCATCTCACACACAGAGACATACATAGGCTCAAAATAAAGGGATGGAGGAAGATTTACCAAGCAAATGGAGAACAAAAAAAAGCAGGGGTTGCAATACTAGTCTCTGATAAAACAGACTTTAAACGATCAAAGATCAAAAGAGACAAAGAAGGCCATTACATAATGGTAAAGGGATCAATTCAACAGGAAGAGCTAACTATCCTAAATATATATGCACCCAATACAGGAGCACCCAGATTCATCAAGCGAGTCCTTAGAGACTTACAAAGAGACTTAGACTCCCATACAATAATAATGGGAGACTTCAACACTCCACTGTCAACAGTAGACAGATCAATGAGACAGAAAGTTAACAAGGATATCCAGGAATTGAACTCATCTCTGCAGCAAGCAGACCTAATAGACATCTATAGAACTCTCCACCCCAAATCAACAGAATATACATTCCTCTCAGCACCACATCGTACTTACTCCAAAATTGACCACGTAATTGGAAGTAAAGCACTCCTCAGCAAATGTACAAGAACAGAAATTATAACAAACTGTCTCTCAGACCACAGTGCAATCAAACTAGAACTCAGGACTAAGAAACTCAATCAAAACCGCTCAACTACATGGAAACTGAACCACCTGCTCCTGAATGACTACTGGGTACATAACGAAATGAAGGCAGAAATAAAGATGTTCTTTGAAACCAATGAGAACAAAGATACAACATACCAGAATCTCTGGGACACATTTAAAGCAGTGTGTAGAGGGAAATTTATAGCACTAAATGCCCACAAGAGAAAGCAGGAAAGATCTAAAATTGACACTCTAACATCACAATTAAAAGAACTAGAGAAGCAAGAGCAAACACATTCGAAAGCTAGCAGAAGGCAAGAAATAACTAAGATCAGAGCAGAACTGAAGGAGATAGAGACACAAAAAACCCTCCAAAAAATCAATGAATCCAGGAGTTGGTTTTTTGAAAAGATCAACAAAATTGGCAGACCACTAGCAAGACTAATAAAGAAGAAAAGAGAGAAGAATCAAATTGACGCTTTTAAAAATGATAAAGGGGATATCACCACTGACCCCACAGAAATACAAACTACCATCAGAGAATACTATAAACACCTCTACGCAAATAAACTGGAAAATCTAGAAGAAATGGATAATTTCCTGGACACTTACACTCTTCCAAGACTAAACCAGGAAGAAGCTGAATCCCTGAATAGACCAATAGCAGGCTCTGAAATTGAGGCAATAATTAATAGCCTACCAACCAAAAAAAGTCCAAGACCAGATGAATTCACAGCTGAATTCTACCAGAGGTACAAGGAGGAGTTGGTACCATTCCTTCTGAAACTATTCCAATCCATAGAAAAAGAGGGAATCCTCCCTAACTCATTTTATGAGGCCAACATCATCCTGATACCAAAGCCTGGCAGAGACACAACAAAAAAAGAGAATTTTAGACCAATATCCCTGATGAACATCGATGCAAAAATCCTCAATAAAATACTGGCAAACCGGATTCAGCAACACATCAAAAAGCTTATCCACCATGATCAAGTGGGCTTCATCCCTGGGATGCAAGGCTGGTTCAACATTCGCAAATCAATAAACATAATCCAGCATATAAACAGAACCAAAGACAAGAACCACATGATTATCAAAATAGATGCAGAAAAGGGTTTGACAAAATTCAACAGCCCTTCATGCTAAAAACGCTCAATAAATTCGGTATTGATGGAACGTACCTCAAAATAATAAGAGCTGTTTATGACAAACCCACAGCCAATATCATACTGAATGGGCAAAAACTGGAAACATTCCCTTTGAAAACTGGCACAAGACAGGGATGCCCTCTCTCACCACTCCTATTCAACATAGTGTTGGAAGTTCTGGCCAGGGCAATCAGGCAAGAGAAAGAAATCAAGGGTATTCAGTTAGGAAAAGAAGAAGTCAAATTGTCCCTGTTTGCAGATGACATGATTGTATATTTAGAAAACCCCATTGTCTCAGCCCAGAATCTCCTTAAGCTGATAAGAAACTTCAGCAAAGTCTCAGGATACAAAATTAATGTGCAAAAATCACAAGCATTCTTATACACCAGTAACAGACAAACAGAGAGCCAAATCAGGAATGAACTTCCATTCACAATTGCTTCAAAGAGAATAAAATACCTAGGAATCCAACTTACAAGGGATGTAAAGGACCTCTTCAAGGAGAACTACAAACCACTGCTCAGTGAAATAAAACAGGACACAAAAAATGGAAGAACGTACCATGCTCATGGATAGGAAGAATCAATATTGTGAAAATGGCCATACTGCCCAAGGTAATTTATAGATTCAATGCCATCCCCATCAAGCTACCAATGAGTTTCTTCACAGAAATGGAAAAAACTGCTTTAAAGTTCATAAGGAACCAAAAAAGAGCCCACATCTCCAAGACAATCCTAAGTCAAAAGAACAAAGCTGGAGGCATCACGCTGCCTGACTTCAAACTATACTACAAGGCTACAGTAACCAAAACAGCATGGTACTGGTACCAAAACAGAGATATAGACCAACGGAATAGAAGAGAGTCCTCAGAAATAATACCACACATCTACAGCCATCTGACCTTTGACAAACCTGAGAGAAACAAGAAATGGGGAAAGGGTTCCCTATTTAATAAATGGTGCTGGGAAAATTGGCTAGCCATAAGTAGAAAGCTGAAACTGGATCCTTTCCTCACTCCTTATACGAAAATTAATTCAAGATGGTTTAGAGACTTAAATGTTAGACCTAATACCATAAAAATCCTAGAGGAAAACCTAGGTAGTACCATTCAGGACATAGGCATGGGCAAAGACTTCATGTCTAAAACACCAAAAGCAACGGCAGCAAAAGCCAAAGTTGACAAATGGGATCTCATTAAACTAAAGAGCTTCTGCACAGCAAAAGAAACTACCATCAGAGTGAACAGGCAACCTACAGAATGGGAGAAAAGTTTTGCAATCTACTCATCTGACAAAGGGCTAATATCCAGAACCTACAAAGAACTCAAACAAATTTACAAGAAAAAAACAAACAACCCCATCAAAAAGTGGGCAAAGGATATGAACAGACATTTCTCAAAAGAAGACATTCATACAGCCAACAGACACATGAAAAAATGCTCATCATCACTGGCCATCAGAGAAATGCAAATCAAAACCACAATGAGATACCATCTCACACCAATTAGAATGGCAATCATTAAAAAGTTAGGAAACAACAGGTGCTGGAGAGGATGTGGAGAAATAGGAACACTTTTACACTGTTGGTGGGATTGTAAACTAGTTCAACCATTATGGAAAACAGTATGGCGATTCCTCAAGGATCTAGAACTAGATGTACCATATGACCCAGCCATCCCATTACTGGGTATATACCCAAAGGATTATAAATTATGCTGCTATAAAGACACATGTACACGTATGTTTATTGCGGCACTATTCACAATAGCAAAGTCTTGGAATCAACCCAAATGTCCATCAGTGACAGACTGGATTAAGAAAATGTGGCACATATACACCATGGAATACTATGCAGCCATAAAAAAGGATGAGTTTGTGTCCTTTGTAGGGACATAGATGCAGCTGGAAACCATCATTCTTAGCAAACTATCACAAGAACAGAAAACCAAACACCGCATGTTCTCACTCATAGGTGGGAACTGAACAATGAGATCACTTGGACTCGGGAAGGGGAACATCACACACAAGGGCCTATCATGGGGAGGGGGGAGGGGGGAGGGATTGCATTGGGAGTTATACCTGATGTAAATGACGAGTTGATGGGTGCTGACGAGTTGATGGGTGCAGCACACCAACATGGCACAAGTATACATATGTAACAAACCTGCACGTTATGCACATGTACCCTAGAACTTAAAGTATAATAATAATAAATAAAAAAAAAGAAAAACTAAGAATTATAAAGGACCCAGTTTACCAGATATAGAATATTTTATAAAACCAATGTAATTATCACATAATATTGTCTTAGGACTAGTGAATTAGATAAATATAGCAGAATACATAGTCAATTAAATTTAACACAAAAATAAGTTTACATTTCAATTCAGTGGGGAAAGGGGAGGATTATTAATAATCTTGCCTTTTTTTTTTTTTTAGACAGAGTCTTGATCTATTGCCCAGGCTGGAGTGCTGTGGCGCAGTCTCGGTTCACTGCGACCTAGGCCTCCCGGGTTCAAGTGATTCTTTCACCTCAGCCTCCATAGTAGCTATGATTACGGGTGCCTGCCACCATACCCAGCTAATTTTTGTATTTTTTGTAGAGACAGGGTTTTGCCATGTTGGCCAGGCAGGTCTCAAACTCCTGACCTCGGGTGATCCACCTGCCTCAGCTTCCCAAAGTGCTGAGATTACTGGCATGAGCCACTGTGCCCAGCCTTAATAATTTTAATTGATCATCCATCTGAAAGCAAGAATATATTATCTGTGTTTTTATTTCACTGCTGTGAAGGAATAACTCCTAATACATCAGTAATTTAAAGACAAATAAATTAAATCACACAGAAATAAGAAAAATATTAGGAAAATCCTTTAAAAAGACACAAGATGTAGACCATCCTCTCTAGCCAGAAAGAAAGCCCCTGACCAATAAAGATATCCATATTTGGCAATGTAAAAATTTTAAAATGGTAAGATGTACAATAAACGAAGTCAAAGAACAAATGAAACATTGTTAGAAAAACATTTTCAGGCTATATGAAAAAATTATTAACAATTCTGATTTTTAAAATAGCCTAAGAAGTAAATAAAAGAAATACATTCTGAAGAAAAGCGTGAAAGGAATATGAACAGGAAGGTCACCATGCAAGTTAATAATATCTTTAGAATTGATAAATAAAATGTAAATTAAAATAACATATGAGGTTGGCAAAAGGAATGTTTTCTATGAATGATGACAATGTGGGTACTCTCATATGTTGCTGAATATTTCCGAATTGCTATGCCATATTTGAAGACTCATAATATTTATCAACATTAAAAATATGCATAACCTTACTTTTCATTATATGAAAATTCGAGATTTTAGCCCGTAAAAATAAAATTTCTCAGGCAAATGTATACATATATATATGTATATATGTGCATATAAGTGTATTGTACAGTGCAGTTTCTATTGGCAAAAATAGAAAATGTTTACTTCCTTGAACAGTAAATAATTATCCTGGTATTATTATGCTATATTTATAGGATTATTTCAATTTTATTGCATAATATTTATAATTCTCAGATAATTTATGCAACTTACCATTTCTCCATAGTATTATTACTTCAGTGCTACTCAGTTCATCAATAGCACAAAAATGATTATATTGTTGATCATTGCATCTTCTCTGATTAATAAAATTACACCTATTTGTCTTTTCAGAGCTAAAAATGGAATATACCCACATTCCATTCCATCTTCTTCTAAAGATGGAATACACCTATTTCTAAATTTGAAATTCCTTTTGATAAACAGTTGTTTCTTGAGTGAATTACTGATTATTCTAATGTGAGTATATCCCAATAACCAATTTACATTGAAGATATGTTTTAGCACACTCAAAACATATATATGTATATTTATATAGATTAATAAACTTGGAGGCAATGTAAATATTTTCTGATCTTCAAATTTAGGCCATATATTTTTATAAGTATATTATTATGGGTTTTCTATATAAATTAGTTTAATTGTATTCTATGAAGTATTCATCCAGATCACCACACAACTGATTGGCACACAACTGGCAACATCAAATACAAATATTTTATTTTTCTTTATCCTGCTTTAACATTCTAAAACAAAAAACTCCCTGAATACAAGTGACTCATATAATCATAGCTGTTTCTTATCTGATTAGGTTAATAGACTTTCTGAAATTGCTTATATAGGAAAGCTATTGAGATAATCTCAATGTGCTTAAACTGCTAATGTATCCCTTTCATCTCTGCATTTCCAATTTAAATTATGTTCCCATAAATCTCTTAAAAATAACACAAACCAACAGATAAACAAAACACAAATGGAGCTGTTTCATGGTCTCCACATTTTGCAGCTGTAAAGACATTAGAATGTATCTCTTTTGAGCCTATCACTTTATAAAATAAAATAATGATCTATAATACCGAGCATACAGTCCTTTCTAAGCTAATAGGCACTCCTTTAAATTCTGCTAGGATTAATTAAAGAAAACTTATGTAAGAAGTTATGTGGATAATATGAAAACTAAGACTCTAAATTATATATTTTTATTCTAAAGTTCAACTTTTGATCTGCAAATGTGCATGATCACAATCATTGAATATTCTCAAACTCCTTCACTAAAGACCTTGACTAATTCTGAATGTTAATACACTTGGTTGTTATTATTATCAGGGAAATTTGGGAATTGCTAAGCAACAGGATTCCTGTCAATATAATGGAATGTTACCAAACCTTAAATTTTGATCTAAAAGATACACAAATCAATTGTATGTATCCCATAGTATTTTTCTCCTCCACTCATTCTTTTTTGTGACCAACTGTATTAGTCCATTCTCATGCTGCTATGAAGAAATACTGGGTAATTTATAAAGAAAAGAGGTTTAATTTACTCACAGTTCTGCATAGCTGGGGAGGCCTCAGGAAACTTACAACCATGTCAGAAGGCACCTCTTCACAGAGTGGCAGGAGAGAGAATGAGTACCAGCAGGGAAAATGCCAGAAGCTTATAACGTCATCAGATCTTATGAGACACGCTCATTATCACAAGAACACCATGGAGAAAACTGTCCACATGATTCTACTACCTCCACCAGGTCCTGTCCTTGACACAAGGGGATTATGGGGATTGCAATTCAAAGTGATATTTGGGTGGGGACACAGAGCCAAAACATATCATTCTTCCCTGGTCCCTACCAAATCTGATTTTCTACGTTTCAAAACACATCATGCCCTTCCAACAGTCTCCAAAAGTTTTAACTGATTCCAGTAATAACTCAAAGTCCAAGTCCAAAGTCCCATCTGAGACAAGGCAAGTCCCTTCCACCTATGACTCTGTAAAATCAAAAGGAAGTTACTTTCTAGATACGATGAGAATACAGGCATTGGGTAAATACACCCATTCCAAATAGGAGGAATTGGTCAAAGAAAAGGGGCTACAGTCCCTTTGCAAGTCCAAAATGCAAAAGGACAGTCATGAAACCTTAAAGCTCCAAAATGATCTCTTTTGATTCCATGTCTCACATTCGGCTCACACCAATGCAAGAGGTGGGTTCCCACAACCTTGGGCAGCTCTGGCCCTGTGACTTTGAAGGGTGTAGGACCACACCTGGCTGCTTGGGTTGGCACTGAGTGTCTGCAGTATTTCCAGGCACACAGCACAAGCTGTCAGTGGATCTACCATTCTGGGGTCTGGGGCATGGTGGACCTTTTCTCATATGTCCCATAAATAATGCCCCACTGGAGACTCTGTGTGAGGTCTCTGACCCCACATTTTCCTTCTGCACTGCCCAAGCAGAAGTTCTCCATGAGGGCTCCACCCCTGCAGGAAACTTCTTCCTGGCCATCCAGGCACTTCCATACATCCTCTGAAATCTAGGCAGAGGTTTCTAAACCCAAATTCTTGACTTCTGTATACCAGCAGGCCCAACATAACATGAAAGTTGCCAAGGCTAAGGGGTTGCACCCTCTGAACCAACATCCGGAACTGTACATTGGCCCCTTTTAGCCACTGATGGAGCTGAAGCAGCTGGGACATGGCACCAAGTCTCCAGCTGGCACGAAGCAGCAAGGCCCTGGGTTCAATTCAGGAAACCAATTGTCCCTCTTAGGCCTGAAGGCCTGTGATGGGAGGAACTTCCCTGAAGGTCTCTGACATGCCCTGGAGACATTTTCCCCATTGTCTTGGTGATTAACTTTCAGCTACTTGTTATTTATCCAGATTTCTGCATCAGGCTTGAATTCCTCCCCAGAAGATGGGTTTTTCTTTTCTTTCATATTGTCACACTACAAATTTTCCAAACTTTTATGCTCTGCTTCCTCTTGAACACTTAGCACCTTAGAAATTCCTCCTGCCAGTTACCCTAAATCATCTCTCTCAAGTTCAAAGTTCCACAGATCTCCAGGACAAGAGCAGAATGTCACCAGTCTCTTCGCTAAAACATAGGAAGAGTCACCATTATTTTACTTCCCAAGAAGTTCCTCATCTCCCTTTGAGACCACCTCAGCCTGGACTTCATTGTCCATATCACTATCAGCATTTTGGTCAAAGCCATTCAACAAATCTCTAGAAAGTTCCAACCTTCCTACATCTTTCTGTGTTATGAGCCCTCCAAATGTCTAAGTTCCAAACTTTCCCACATTTTCCTGTCTTCTTCTGAGCCCTCCAAACTGTTCCAACCTCCACCTAATACCCAGTTCCAAATTTCCTTCCACATTTTCAGGTATTCTTATAGAAGTGTCCCACTCCCTCAGTACCAATTTACTATATTATCCCATTCTCACATTGCCATAAGAGAATACTCGAGACTGGGTAATTTATAAAGGAAGAGGCTTAATGGATTCACAATTCTGCCTGACAGGAGAGCCCTCAGGAAACTTACAATCATGAAGGAAGGATCATCTCTTCACAGGGCAGCCAAGTAGAGAATGAGTGCAAGCAGGGGAAATGCCAGAAGCTTATAAAACCATCAGATCTCGTGAGACTCACCCGCTATCACTAGAACATAATGGAGGAAACTACGCCAAACAATTCAATTATTTCCACCTGGTCCCACCCTTGACACATGGAGATTATAGGGATTATAGTTCAAGGTGACATTTGGGTGGGGACACAGAGCCAAACCATATTACAAACATTAAACTCATAGCTACCTGCTCTTTTAAATCTTTTTTTTTTTTTTTTTAATGAGTCAGCACACTGTGAGCCATAAGATTTCCTTCCACTCTGATTCTTAAAGTTGTAATGAAATAAAACCCTCATTTCTGGTGTCTAAGAGTTTGGATGTATTTATTTTAACTAATAGACACTTGTAAGTATTAATATTTTATTTTACATATAGAAATGTTTATTGATCCATATATGTAACAAAACTTTGTCTATTAAAGGTATCAAACCTTGTAACCAATACTTTTTTAAAAATCCAATAAGTATGCATTCATTAAAAATGTATATTATTTATCTTTTTTTTTTTTTTTTTTTTTTTTGCTGATGAGGACTTTTCTGACTTTCACTAGCACATTTAAGAGTACCCTGTGGTGTTATTGATGTTTTTCTTTATTATTATTATTTTTTAATATGATACCTATGTAGGGTAGGTAAACAGTGCAGCCAGAATTTAATTCAAATTTTGCAACTTGTAAGGTGCTTAAGCTGAACAACCAGAACAGGCAACAACCGAATACAACCAAAATAACCAAATGCGTATTGACTTTGGATGCATAAGAAATATTTATTGAGCATTTATATGAGTTGGATCCTCTGCTGGGTGCTTGGAGACAAACAGAGAATAGAATTGTTATATAGATGATTGCAATGTGGTGATAGATAGGTATTAGCATTATGAACACCTGAAGTCAATCTTACTTTTTTACTCATTATCAGACTTTTTATTAAATAAAATTTATTTTATAAAATAAAATTAAAAACATATCTGTAGGTTTCAAATGTCTTATCTTTAACAAAGGTAAAAAGACATTTGTTTTGAAGATTTACCATTAAAGTTAACAAAATTTCCAAGCTCAAGGCGCATAGTTGTAGCTCAAGTTACAACTGCCTACGGACACATTTTCCCAGACATTCTCAAACTCAACATGCCCCAAACTATTGTACTTCTTATAAGATATTTCCTTGATAAAGTATTGCTATAGTAATTATTACTAATAATCAAGGTGATTATTTTAAATTATTGAAAATAATAATTTAGACCACACTAAATTGGGAAGGCTAATTTGGTAGGGTTAAGAAAAGTTTCAAAAAAAGATACCAAGTTTAGCCATGACAATGGATTATTACTTATTAGAAGCTGAGTGAGAACTATGGTTTTGGTGGGATGACAACACAGTGGGCTAGAAGCTGTCTCAATTATGTTCTCAGTTCCTTGTGTCTTAGTCATTATTGTGTTTACAGGTCTTCTAGCAGTGCTCAACAAATACTTTTGAGTGTGTGTGTGTGTGTGTGTGAGAGAGAGAGAGAGAGAGAGAGAGAGAGAGAAAGTTGGGAGAGAGAAAGGAATCTGCTTAGCATAGCACTATCACTTGGTGGCTAGTCAACAAATGAAGGCTACGTTTTTCCCCTTTCTCTTAATTCTCTTTTCACTTTTTTTCATTTCTTGCTTAGTTTATTTCCACGGTTTAGTATGCAATAGCCCACTTTAACTCAGTAACTTTCCCGTCATGCTATAAGACACTTATGCAATCATCAAGTGAATGCCCTAGGAGGAGGATGTTAAAGTGTAAATTATAACATCCTGTTTAGCCACTGAGAGGACCATACTGCTAAATGCCCAAGGATCTGTTTTGAACAAAGCATAGCAATTAGAGATAAATGAAGGGTATATATTGTAAAGTTATTTACTTGTCTTCATCTTTGCTTGTAATAATAGTCAAACACATAATTGCATGTTATTAAAACAAGTATTTGATATGGTTTTCAACACATAGAGATTTTCCTTCAGTATACTATGTTAACTCATATGTACTATATATTGCATTAGAATTTAATATTTCATAAGATAGTAAGTACTTGGTTCCCTGAAATGCCTAATATAAAGTAGAAATTTAATAAACATTTATTTAAAACTGCATGGGATCAGTAGTGGCAATATTTTTATTTTCTTCAAAAAGAAAAACAAAACAATTTCTATTCTCTTCAGTTTCTTGAAACTGAAATGGATTTTTTTCCCATTATTATATGAACTTTTCACTTGTTTCTTGCTAAATTAAAGGTCTGGAGGGAATCTAGAATCCTAAATGTGAAAAGAATAAAAATTTTGGATCAGCAATAAGAGGAACTCTATTTTGAAGATGAGTTGAAGGCTAGTTTAGCTTATGGAACAAGAGTTCAATAATGCCTCAGATTTAGAGTGTCAGTTTGAACTCAGAGACTCCAAATTTTCCGTGGCTGGGTGTACTGGTATATCCTCAACTACAAAAACAGAATAGATAATCCAAAATTGTATGTATCTATTGTTAAAAGGTAAATTGAGGTATAATAAAATCGTAGAGTTTATTGGTACAAACAGTAATTCCTGAGTCAGGAAGCACCAAACCAAAGGTAGTTTTAGGCTCTGCTGAGGAAACACAAAGGGAAGGGTTTTACGAGTCAACATGGAAACAAGGCAAACTTGATTGGTTACAATTATGTAGTTGCCTTATTTTATTTATTCTACCGGGAAGTCCCTAGCTGTATAAATTAATTGGAAGCTTCTGATTGGTTAAGCTTACATTTTGTTTTCTTTAATATAGACATTTATTAAAAATAGCCCAAGTTACGTTTTGCTTATGTTTGCAGATCAAGTAAGGTCAGTGTTGCTTCCATGGCTTAACTGACTTTTGTCTGCTGAAAAAATTCTCAAGCATGGTTTCCAATTTATTTTATTTTAACTCATATATCTATATCTATATCCTCTCTAGTTATAAAGATGTAAAGAGACTGTTTGAATAAAAACAACTTTTACAAAGATTTTGTTTTATGTTTTAGCTTATTTCCCACTGTGGGAATCTTCTGACCTCTTTTGGACTGAGCAAAATGTTGATTCTCCTTTTGTTATAACTAAAGTTTAGGAAAATTTCTTTGCAATTGGAGGCAGCCTGTGGACAGTCTAGGAAGACTCCTACGTATCTTCCCAGTTAAGATACACAGTACAAAATGACTTGTGTCAGTGTTTTTGATTTCTTTCAAGTGGCTTTTCACTGTGCCAATTTAGCTAAGTAGCAGCTATGTTTCACAGATTTTCTTCACTGGATGGTGTCTAGTCAAGTTGGCTATAAGATATATTTGTGTGAGAAGAAAAGCACCATTTTTAATGCTCTAAAGCTTGGTGTAGGGTCAAGTGCTATTACAGCTTCTGCGCTTCTTCACTCATCTGTTGGCTTGACTCATTAATGGGCATCAGTGAGACCTCCAGCTCTTTTCCCTCCCACTAGATCTTCTTCAACTTCTCTGAGTCCTGGGCCAGGGAGTGTGCAGTTTCACAGTGAAGAGTACCAGGCTGTCCTGTAGGTCAGCCTCATCTAAATGGTTGGAGGTGGTGAGAGACAGATGTGGCTTCCGGTTAGTTCTTATTCTTTGTCCACTATATATGTATCTTTCTTTTCTGCCTTCTAGGCCTAATTTCAGGCTGAAAAGCACATGCAGAGGCCACAGCAATGACGGAATGCTTAACCAGTTCCCATAACTACTTAAGGTCTAATTCTTGTAATAAATCCCCTTTTTCTGTATCACTGAACTTTTCCTCTTTCAAACCCTATCTAAAACAAAAGCTTTTATATTAGGATGTTTAGCTACTATTCACAAGCATGCACTTATTTTTCTCACATCTATATTTAAAAATGGAATATTTCATGATCCAGTCTTTATGTAAGGCTAGGTGCCTAAATAAAATAAATAACAAGGCAAATACTGAAAGGATCTCTTTGCCTACCCTCCCCACCACTCCACCCCTCCGCCCTTTTTCTGCTGAGGGGTATTACCTCATAGCCATGTGAGGACTGTCTTCTCTTAAAGGAGCAAATCCAATATACCTCAAGACAACTTTTGACAGAACTTAAGAAGAACCACCTTCCACAGGACACTGGCAGAATATTGCTTTGTTTCTGTGGAAAGTAAATTTCATCAGAACTTACTACTCTATATTATTAAGTGAGTCTCTGGTACTTTCCTATGAAAGAAAATTTAGTGACTGAGGGTCCCAGTGGGCTTTGCAACAGAAAAGGGAAACAAATTATTAAGCTAGCATTTTGTCAGTACTTTTTGTTTTTGTCAATAAACTACAATTCTATAGATTACTCTCCCACCCATACTTCATCCGCTGATGGGTGACCAAGTAATTCATAGATTTGTAGCACACCTAGAACAGTTAACAGCCCATGAATGCCTTAGGAAAGATATCCCTCAATGCTGAATGATCCATACATGATGGCTCTGCACTTAACATTTGTTGAAGGTGCAATTATAATCTTCCTTGAAGATCTTTAGTTTCTTTCTTAACAAAGATGTTCTGTGGCAGGGTGCATATTACTTGGAAATGTTTTCTAATATTAGGGCACCTAGCTTCTTTGGACCGCCCTTATAGTTATCACACATTTTATATTTATTTATTCATTCTACATATATTTAATTATCCTCTCACGATAGAGAAATAATATTTAATATTGGCCTTTCCTAATATCTTACCTTCTTATGATTTTCTCTCACTTGCAAAATGTGTCCAAAAGGTCAGTGTTACACAAATTTACTAGCGGGAAATACATGCTTGTTATTTACATTAAACCTGTTAAAAGAACTCCAACAAAATAATGATTCCTTCCTTCCTCTTTCCCTTCTTCCCTCCCCGCCTCCCCCCCTCCCTCCCTCCCTCCCTCCCTTCCTTTCTTCCTTCCTTCCTCCCTTCCTTCCTTCCTTCCCTCCCTAATTTCTTCTTTTTACTTTGTAAGAAAAGAAGCTTGTTTATCATTTTTTTCCTATAAGAAACTGCTTTCATTTTTAATTTTCAGCCCAAAGGCTCTTGCTTAAACCATCTTTAATGACACATTTCTTGATTCCATCAAATTTTCTTCAACCATACAATTAGCTTTCTTATGGAAATATACTCAGATAATTATTTTAACCCTCAAAATAAAGTATTAGCTGTTGTATGTCTGGCAGAGCATGCCAATCTGTAATTTAGTATAATGATTAGTGTCTTTCTTTTCAGTAAATATATTTGTGTATTTGTTTCCTCATTTACAAAATGGGGATAAAATTTGGTGATACATTTAAAAATACCTAGGAAACTGGCACTACATAAATAGTGAATGAAAAGTAAGTGGAATAATTATTCTGCATTATACTGCAGCCTTAAGATAACAGCAGCTTATTTGCAGCTCTCTATGATTTTTCTGACTGACTTGTAATAAACTCTTATCATTGAGATGTGTTGATGGACTTGTGAGCAAAGCACTCAACAAGTTAAAAATAGCCATTTGTTATTCATTCCAGCTTTTCCTACTTATCTTCAGCACACAGAATACAGACATTTAATAAACCAATAAGTTGCAAGGATATTTTACATTTTTTTATATTGTAAGCATTTATATTTTCAAAAATAATAGACAAAATGAAGGTTTAAATATCTTTCTCTCTGAAACTTCAAATATACCTTTGGACTCTATTAGTATGCTATATATTGGTAACTTATTGAAACAGATGAGTCACTTGAAAAAGAAGAATAAATTTTTCAGGATCCTCAACAATGTTTCTCAGTACATAAAAGTGAACAGTAAGAATATGGCCAAGGTTTAGAAATAAATTTTGAAGGTAATTCTGATTTCCCTAACAATTACTTAGAAACAGCAAACTATTCTGATGTTGAATTTGTCTTTTTATCATTATATAACTCATACCATTGACACCATAATAATTAAATGTGCTCATATCTGACTTCACCTCTTATTTAGATAAGCCAATATAATTATGACATTATACTAACAAGGATATATTTTTTCTTTTCTTTACATTATTTTTTCTTTATGTAACTAACAATTGATCCCATAAACAGAGACAGTGAACAAATCTTTTTTCATAGTTGAACTGCGAATATGGTTTCCTTTTGCCAACAATGTCAGTAGTTCTATTAATTACTGTTTGGAAAGACATTGACTCAGAAACCAATTATTTTACTGGAGAAAAAAAAATTACCAGTCAGAAAGCAATATCTTATTTGCTGATAACTATTCTTCATGTCATACGCATTATCAAATAACTGATATTTCTTAAAAACACAGAGTTAATTTGGTTCTGAAAAAATTATACTTTGTGTCAGAGTTGATGGATTTTTCTACTCCCTTGTCAATTTTTTTCACAAATAAAATAATTTTGCCTATATTTTATTTTCTAGAGAATTGGCTCATATTTGTGGATTTTCCTTGAATTCGTATGTTCATGCAGTAAAACATCCTTGGGCTGTGTCTTGCAGTGAATAAAATGGTTTCTTCATAATCAAAATAAACTTAATTTACTCTTAATGTTTAGCTTCTGTGGGAAGTGGATTTCCTTTCCACTTCTTAATTCTTTGCTGGTTGCTATGAAAATCATGTGACTGCCAAGGTTTCTGTTTATACATGTACTAGCAAAAAATGTGCAATGGAATTTCTAAGATTTGCAGCTTTCTGATTTTAATACGTTATTTTTACTTTCTAAGCTATCCAGAGGTACATTAGATCTGGCAAAATCTTAGCAATTATGAGTTTCTTATCATAAGTCATTAAACATATAAATTGTTTAAAAAGCTAATAAGAAAATTATCCAAGAATCCTGTGTCTGCTTTACTAAGAAAAGAATAATATCAAAACATCATGACAAGGTTGGCAGCAAGATTTTTTCTTTAATATTTTTACTGAGTTCAAAATAAAATTAGCTACAGATGACAGGATGATATGTGAGGTACAAGGAGACATTTCCATCCAAAATCAGTACCTTCTTGTGCAACATTATGCTAGCTATAGCCACTCTACTTTTCAGTTTTCATTTCCATGTCAGTGACATTTCTCAAGAAGTGATAATTGATTTATTTTTGTCTTGTTTCCTGTTTTTCTCTTTATTTTTAATGGTCCTTTGTGGATTATTTTTACTTCTTTTTCTTTAAATCCCAGCTAGTCTCCATACCGGTGATAATGATAAAAACAGTAAGTTGCAAGGTGATAATGATAATGATAAAAACATTTGGATGAGAAATTGATGACATTTCTTATCGAAGAATGCTGGAATGAAAACTTACATGTTTTCTTCTCTAGCCTTCTTTTATTAAGAAATAGGCCCAAAGAGTTAGATTGTCTTGCCCAGAGGTATGCATGGGTTAGCAACAGAGGCAGATCCAGAACATAAGGCTGTCCTCATTCCATTAGAACATGCTACTCGATTTCCCATAATTATGAGAGCATGCTCCTCTCCTGTGCCAGACTTCTCTTTGGCATTGGGAGAGGCGCTTTGCCTGATTAGCTTTCAGTCAGCTGTCAGGGTTCAGCAGCCATCTCAAAATGTATCCGTCTCATCATTTTTGTGCTTGTCAGCAGCTACCTTTTCCATTTCACTCTGTCATAACTTTTCAGGTCCTTTACAGTATTCTCTGAAGCATGTCACAGAGAGACAGTTTCACAATACGAGAGAAGTCCTGAGAGAAAAAGTTCATGGTTCAATATGTGACCCAAAGAGAGATTTGTCCCAAGCTGTCAAACAAATAGCCTTACTTGGATCTAAGGCACAGGGACTAAAATGATTGAACAGGTAAGTTACTCAGATTTTTAAAAAAGAGTTGTGACACTCCAGGATGTGGATATTTGTGGAAAAGATAACGGCTTTGTTAGGAAGCTGTAACGGCTTTGTTAGGAAGCTATTCTTGTTTGCCCTGTACCCTACTACTCACATCTGATGTGGACTTCCCATTGACTTCAAAGGACCTTCAGCCTGGGGTAGGTAGGCAGGGTGCTAAGAAAAAGGAAAAAGTCCAAGGTCCTTGAAAGTCACATTAATCCTCCTTGATGATTCAGTTAGCCAAGTAACAAGGACAAAAAACAAGGAGATATGCTTTAAAATAAATGGAAATAAATGTGATAATAAAAAAGGGACATGAAATAAAAAAAAAATCTTTGGTCAGTCATTTCTATTTTGTGAATTCTTGTCCTATTTTCAGTGTGTCATATTTTAAAGCTTAGTAAGTGTTCATTCTTTGTGCCTCCTGTAACAGAGAAAGGGAAGGGCAAAAGGTTTGTCCAATATAATACCTATATGTGTTTTGTCACCTACTCTGATTAATTATATTTTATTTGGAAAATTGCTTCTTTGTTCTTTATAATTAGATTAAACAATTTTGCACTAGGTAGTTAATTTTTATCTCATGTTATTTCTTTATGAATGGATTAGTTAATTATAATACTAGATAGTAACTGCAGATACCTACTGAAAATGTGAATCATTTTGAACTTGTTTTCAAATATATATCTGTTTGTATATGTGGATAAATAATCAGAGTAGGTGAGAAACATATATGTCTCCATATATAATATATGTCTCCATATATAATATATGTATATAAAATACACACAATATACACACGTGTGTGTATTTTAGTATGTGTGTGTATATATATTACTCTAGCTAAATGAAATTATCTCAATGGATTGACAGGTTTGGTAAAGATAAGAATTTATATACATAGGATTATTGTATACTCAAATTGTGTTTAATATGCATATATTCTGTCTTTTGCATATATATTTCATTAATAATTTTATATGGTCAGGAATTAGGATTCCAGGATAGGTAGTAAATTACTTAACTATAATTTAATTTTATTGAGCAAGAATTTTGATCATCTTTTCATATGTCTTGCACATTAAATATTTCTTTCAAAAAAAGTGTTACAGTTAAGCCCCCATCTAAAAAAGAAAAAAAATAAAGAGAAGTACAATGTTACCACAATTTTCTTCCAATTATAATTTTTTTGTGGTAAGTCTATGAAAATACAGTAAAAAAACCACACTGGTTCAAGATAAAACATGTATAGCAAAATGTATTGTTATTCTCAAAACTATGTTATTGTAACATTTATCATTTTCAAGTTGCTACAGTCTACTTCTTTGCTAAAACTATTTCGTGACAGGAAAATATGCAATTTTGTTTTTTCAATGTAATGAAATATGTATATTTTAAACATGATGAATTGAAGCCAAAATGAATTTTAAAAATATACTGCCAGTAGAGGCAAATGAGTGGTAGAATTTCTAAACTTGGCCAAGTACTTACTTGGTTGGTATAGTAGTTACCTTGTTTCTAATCAGTGTAACAGTATATACTGATAATAAACATCTCTTGAGTAAAATTTAGTAAATGATCATGAATTCTTGCCACTTCTAACATCAGCTAAGATATATCCCTAAGTTCTACATTCAACCAAGAGTATATTAAGTATTATATAATAAATATGTAAAATGATAACCCTCTTTTGATGTCGGGTAAAATGCTTAGAATAGCATATAGTTTTGCCCAGAAATGCTAGCTACATTTAAAACTATTATTATTACTGCAAAAAAAAGAAAGTAAATTCCATATTTTGCCTCAATTTCCGTTAACATTATGATCTATATGTAGTAACACATTTATGAATAGGTAATGATTAGTCAGTGACACACTGGAGTTTTGAAGCAGGATTCCCAAGCTAATCCTTAGACTACTGAGAAATTACATTCCTGTACTTTGAATCCATCACTAAAATGGTTAAATTAGAATCCTTTTTAAAGTGTTAAGGCAGTAATACAATCGCATTCACAAAAGCAAAACCTCGTAATGACTTGGTCCAAAAATCAGGCTTATATACTATACAAACAGAATTATACTGCAGAGACCTGCTCTATTTTTATTTTTTGGTAGACATCTTGGTGTTGATATTAACCACACTTTATCTTCTAGTTTAGATTAATTATCATGTCATCATGTTCTAAGAATTATTTTTCTGAAAACTTATAATATGAAAAATCTTGGAGACTAAAACTTAACGGTAGGACATCAGTCACACAATCTTAAAATTTTCAGTTGCTAGTATATTACAACCTTAAAACTTTTAATTACTAAAGTATTACATTTAAGATATAATTATATACATTTTATTTATAATTAAATATGTTACTTGACATAATTGCATATATTTCAATGATAACATGTTGTAAAACTATGCTACAATATTATAATCAGAGTATTGATGTTGATACAATCAAGATACACACATTTCCATCATCAAAAGGATTTCTCGCACTGTTCTTACATAGGCATATCAACCCCTCCGCCAACTGCTAGAAACTACTAATGTCTTCTCCATTTCTACGATGGTGTCATTGCATGCATGTTATGTAAATAATATACTAGATAACATTTGGAATTGCCATTTTTGAACACAGTACAATCCACTGGAGGTTCAACCAGGTTGTTGCATGTAAGAATAGTTTATGCTATCATCTAAATGTTTTTGTCCCTCAAAATTCATATGTTGAAATTCCAGACCCCAATGTGATGATCATATTAGCAAGCAGTTACTTTGGGAGGTGAATAGATTTAAGGGAAGTGTCCTCATGTATAGAATTTGTGCCCTTATAAAAGAGGTCTGAGAGAGACATTTTGCCCTTTCCACTATGTGTGGACACAGCTGGAGGGCACCGTCTATGACCGACAAAGCAAGCTCTCACCAGACACCAAATCTGGTGCCTTCATCTTGGACTTCTCAGCCTCCAAAACTGTGAGAACTAGGCTTCTCTTGTTTAACAGCCACAAAGTTGATGGTCTTTTGTTATAAGAGCCTGAATAGACTAACATAGCCTACTTCTTTTTATTATTATTAATCGTAATATTCCATGGGATTAATGTACTATAGTTTATTTAATCTTTCACTCATGGAAGGACATCTAATTGTTTCCAATTTTTGACTATTACAAATAAAGCTGCTATAAATAATCATGTACAAGGTGTGTCTAGTCGAAAGTTTAAATTTCTCTAGGATAAATGCATTTGAATCTTTGTTTTGTTTTGTTTCATTTTGTTTTTGACACTAGCAAACTGTATCCAGAGTAGCTGTACCATTTTACATTCTCACCAGAAATATTTGACTTACCGGTTTCTTCACCATCATTTTTATTTTAGCCATTTAGATAGATATCACACTGTGGTTTTAATTTGTATTTCCCTAAAGGCTAATGATGTTGAACAAGCTTCCATGTATTTATATCATGCTTGTGTATCCTCTTTGGTTATATGTCTGTTTTGTCTTTTGACCATTTCCTAATTGGATATTTTTGTTTGTTTTTCATGAGTTTTGAGAGTTTTTAAAAATATATTCTGGTTTCTTGTATATATTCAAGATATTAGTATTTTGTTGAATATATGTTTTTTTCAAATATTTTCTTCTAGTCTATAGCTTGTTTTTATCCTCTTAAGAGCTTTCAAAGAGCAGAAGATTCGATGCCTAATTTATCATTTTTTTCCTTGCATATACCTTATCATTAATTCTAAAGATTTTGT
This sequence comes from Macaca nemestrina, assembly GCF_043159975.1. Taxonomy (NCBI): domain Eukaryota; kingdom Metazoa; phylum Chordata; class Mammalia; order Primates; family Cercopithecidae; genus Macaca; species Macaca nemestrina. The sequence goes on along the minus strand of NC_092127.1, from coordinate 123,330,643 downwards.
GCCTAGCTATAGTTTTCAAAGATATCTATGCTTCTGTTTTTTCCTAAAAGGTTTTTAGTTTTATATTTAAACTCTGAGTCCATTTTGAGTTAACTTTTGCATAATGTGTGGGACTGAGGCTAATGTTTATACTTAACCTAAGAATATTTAATTACTCCAGAATCATTGGTTGAAAAGGCTACTTTTCCTTATTGAATTAATTTTGCACAATTGGCAAGAACTAGTTAATAAAATTTGTGCACATAAGCTTCTGAGCTGCATTATGTTGCATTAGTCTAACATCAGTCTCTCTTCCAGCACCACACATTATTGACTACTAGAGCTATGTAACTGAAATTATAGAATATCTTTCAATTTATCATTCTTTTAAAAAATTCTTTAGCAATAATTTATTTCCCTTAGAGTACAGATTTTAGTGTGACCTTATCTACATCTATCTTGCTATAATTTTGAAATGAAATGTGACAAATCTTTATATCATTTTTGAGAATATTGATATATTTAATTTGGTAAATTTTTGAATTTATGAACACAGGGTTTCTCCACTTATTTACATCTTCTTTTAACAACACTGTTGTTTTTAGCATTTAAGTGCAATACATGTTTTGTTGGATTGACATTAAGTATTTCATTTTTTTAAAGCAATTGCAAATGATATCTTTCTAATTTCAGTCCCCATGTGTCCATTGTAAGTTTGGTTGACTCTTGAATGACAAGGATTTGAACTGCTCTGATCCATTTATACACAGTTGTTTTTTTTTTTCATTTCTGCCACCTTTGAGAAAGCAAGACCACTTCCCCTCAACCAAAGACAACAAAGATAAATAACTTTATGAAGATTCACTTTCACTTAATATTAAATGCATTTTCCCTTTCTTATTGTTTCCTCTTTCTTACAAATTTTATTTTATGTTCAGGGGTGCATGTGAAGGCTTCTTACATAGATAAACTCCTGTCACAGGGCTTTTTTGTATAGATTATTTCATCACCCAGGTATTAAGTCCAGTACCCAATAGTTATCCTTTCTGTTCCTCTCCCTCCTCCCAGCCTCCACTCTCAAGTGGACCCCGGTGTCTATTGTTTCCTTCTTTGTGTTCATAAGTTCCTATCATTTAGCTTCCACTTACAAGTGAGAACATGCAGTATTTTTTTTTCTGTTCCTGTGTTAGTTTGCTAAGGGTAATAGCCTCCAGTCCTACACATGTTCCTGCAAAAGGCATGATCTTGTTCTTTTTTATGGCTGCATAGTATCCTATGGTATATATGTGCCATAGTTTATTTATCCAATCTGTCATTGATGGATATTAATTTTGATTTCATGTCTTTGCTATTGTGAATAGTTCTGCCAGGAACATTCACGTGTATATATCTTTATGGTAGAATAATTTATATGTCTCTGGGTATATACCCAGTAATGGATTTCCTCAGTCAAATGGTATTTCTGTTTTTAGTTCTTTGAGGAATGGCCACACTGTCTTCTGCAATTATTGAACTAATTTACATTCCCACCAAAAGTGTATAAACATTCCTTTTTCTCTACAACCTCACCAGCATCTGATATTTTTTGACTTTTTAATAATAGTCATTCTGAATAGTGTGAGATGGTATCTCACTGTGCTTTTGATTTGCATTTCTCTAATGATCAGTGTTGTTGAGCTTTTTCCATATGATTCTTGGCCACATGTATATCTTCTTTTGAAAATTGCGTGTTCAAGTTTTTGCCTACTTTTTAATGTAATTGTTTTTCTCTTGTCAATTTTCTACGTTTCTTATAGATGTTGTATATTAGACCTTTGTCAGATGCTTGTTTACAAATGTTTTCTCCCATTTTGTAGGTTGTCTGTTTACCCTGGATAGTTTCTTTTACTGTGCGTAAGCTCTCATGTTTATTTAGATCCCACTTGTCCATTTTTGCTTTTGTTGCCAAAATGGACAAATGGGATCTAATTATATTTGTTTTTGATGTCTTTGTCATGAAATCTTTGCTTGTTCCTATGTCCAGGATGGTATTTCCTAGGTTGCTTTCCAGGGTTTTTATAATTTTTTGTTTTATATTTAAGTTTTTAATCCATCTTGAGTAGATTTTTGTATATGGTTCAATAAACAGGCCTAGTGTCAATCTTCTGCCTACGGTTAGCCAGGTACCCCAACACCATGATTTCCTTAATGACACTTTTTTTCTCTCTCTTTAGCTTATTTCATGGTAAGAATATAGTATATAATACATATTACATAAGAAATATATATTAATGGACTGTTAATGTAGTTGGTAAAGATTCAACAATAGACTATTAGCAAAGTTTTGGGGAGTCACAAGTTATGCTGTTTTCTACTGCAAGGGGATTTGTTGCCTCTAACTCCCATGTTGTTCAAGGGTCAATTGTATATAGTCACTTATTACACTGGCTAGAATTTCCAGCACTACTTTGAGTAAATGATATGGTTTGGTTCTGTGTCCCCACCCAAGTCTCATCTCAAATTGTAATTCCCATCTGTCGAGGGAGGGTTCTGTAATCCTCATGTATTGAGGGAGGTAAGTAATTGGATTAGAGGGGCGATTTCCCTTATACTCTTCTCATTACAGTGAGTGAGTTCTCATGAGATCTGATGGTTTTATAAGTATTTGGAGGTTCACCCTTTGTTCCTCTCTTTCCTGCTGCCTTGTGCAGAAGGTACTTACCTCTCCTTCGCCATACTTACTCCTTCCAACTTACAATTTACCATGATTGTAAGTTTCCTGATAGCTCCACAGTCATGTGAACTTTGAGTTAATTAACTTTCTTTTCTTTATAAATTATCCAGTCACAGGCAGCATCTTTATAGCAGTGTGGAAACAAACTAATACAGTAAAAGTTGTAAGTATGGATATCCTGGACTTGTGCTTGATTTTAAGGGGAAGGCATCCATTCATGCACCATTAAGTACAATGTTAGTTGTTGTGTTGAGCAAGTTGCCTTTATCCCTGTGTTTTCTGAGAGTTTTATAAAGAACAAATGTGGATTTTTTTCAAATGTCTTTTTATGTGTGTGTATATTGACTCACAGGATCATATGATTTTCTTCTGTAACTTGGTAATATGATGGATCACATTGATTGTTTTTGTCAATATTGAAGCACCCTTGCATCCCTAGAGTAAACCCCATTTGGTCATAGTTTGTCATTATTTTTTGTTATTGCTGAATTCTATTTCTAACATGCTATTAAGGATGTCTGTGTCTATATTTATGAAGAATATTGGCTTGTAGCTTTTTTTCTCTCTTGTAAATTCTGTTTTTGATATCAGTGTAATTCTGACTTAAGAGAGTAAATAAGGAAGTGTTCTCTCCTTTTTTATTTTGTCAGAGGAGAGTCTGTGAATAATTTGTATTAATTCATCTTAAATGTTTATAGAATTCTCCAATAAAACATCTCAGCCTAAAGATTTCTCTTTGGTCTTTTTCTTTGATTACAAATTAAATTACCTTAACAGATATAGTGCTATCCAAAATTATCTTTTTCATATTACATGAGTTGTGGTAGTTTGTGTTTTTACAAGAAATGGTCTATTTTATGTATTTTGTGAAAATTATACAGGCAAAGTTGCTTGTAAAACTGAATTATCTTTTTGGTGCCTGCTGGATCTGTAATAATATTATATTTTTTTCCTCATATTGGCAATTTGAGACTTCTTTCATTTTCTTTGTAAATCTTGTTAGAGCTTTGTCTTTTGTGTGTGTGTGTGTGTGTGTGTGTGTGTGTGTGTGTAGGGAAAACTTTTCAATGGACCAGCTATTTGTTTCAATACTTTTTCTCTATTTATTTTTCTTTTCAATTTTATTTTCTGCTATTATCTTTATTATATTCTTTCTTTTCCTTGTTTTGGACTTATTTTGTTCTTTTTCTTGTTTCTTAAGAAGGTACTTTAGATTATTGTTTTGAGGATTTTTTCTTTTTCTTTTTTTTTTTTTTTTTAGCAGGTCATGAATGAGCATCTGCTTCATTTCAAAATTTATACAAGCAATGTGTACAGGGGATGCTAATAGTTACAATACGGATTTCTAGTACAATAGGAAAAAGCCCTAAATTCATAAATCAGAAACAGAATTTGATTCCTGAGTCCATTCTTGAGTTGCTTTGTGACCTTCAGCAAATCACTTAATTTAATTAATTTCTTTTTTTTTAATTAATTTATTATTATTATTATACTTTAAGTTCTAGGGTACATGTGCATAACGTGCAGGTTTGTTACATATGTATACTTGTGCCATGTTGGTGTGCTGCCCCATCAACGAGGATTTTTTCTAATATGTTTATTTAGTATTCTAAGTTTCTCAACCTGCGAGATGAATTAATTCCTACTCCAAACCTCAGCATCACACAACACGTCTTTGTAACAATTCTGCATATGTACTCCCCGAACCTATAATAAAAGTTGAAAAAAAAAATTTCTCTACGAGCACTGCATTAGTTGTGTCACACAGATTTTGATATGTTGCATGTTCATTTTCATTCAGCTTCGTGTATTTTCAAATTTCCCATGAGACTTCCTCTTTGACCAATGGATTTTTTATAACCTATGTGTTTTGTTTGGTTTCCAAGTTTTCAGATTTTTAGAAAATATTTATTATATTGTTGATTTTCAGTGTGATTCCAACTTAGAGAACACATTCTGCATGATTGCAATTAAATTTGTGGAAGTTTGTTTTATGACCCAGAATATTATCTCTGTGGTATATATTTTACAGACACTTGAAAAGTATGTGTACTCTGATGTTTTGTGGTGTAGTGCTCTATAAATATCAATTATATCATGTGTATTGATGGTGTAGAGATCTACTTCATTGATATTTTTTTCAATTGTTGAGAATGGGTTGTTGAAATTTCCGACTCTAATTTGGCTATTTTTCCAACAGGTACTATCAATCTTTGTTTCACATATTCTTCAGTGCTACATTCAGCAAATATGCATGATGTGATAGAGCTAAATTTCCTTGAAGATTGACACTTTCACCATTATATATTGCTCCTCTCTGCCTGGCACTTTTCTTTGCTCTGAAATCCACTTTATTTGATATTTACATAGCCACTTTTGCTTTATTTTGATTATTTTTTCCTGATATATCTTTTCCTATCATTTTACTTTCAGCATGCTGATATTGTCAAAGTGTCATACACTGTGTAATGACATTTTGATCAATGACAGACCACATATTTGCTAGTGGTCCCATAAGATTATATTATAATGCAGCTGAAAAATTTTTATTCCCTAGAGACATCATAGTCATCATAATGTCACACTACAATGATTACTCATGTATTTGTGCTGATGCTGGTATAAACAAACCTACTGCACTTCAAGTATATAAGTGTAGCATGTATAATTATGTACAGTATATAATACTTCATAATGATAATAAATGACTATGTTATTGTCTTATGTATTTACTCTGCAATACTTTAAATTATTCTTTTAGAGTATACTCCTACTACCCAAAAAAAGCCAAGTGTAAAATAGCCTTTAGCATGTCCTTCAAGAAATATTTCAAAATAAGCCATTGTTATCATAGGAGGTAACTGCTCCTTATGTGTTATTGCCCCTGAAAACCATCCAGTGGGAGAAGATGTGAAGGTGGAAGACAGGGAAATTGATGGTCTTCACCTTGTTTAGGCCTAGGATAATGTATATCTCCATAATTAATGACAAAAAAATTAAAAGCAAAATAATAGTAAGTTTTAAAATAGATAAAATAGAATAAGGATATAAAGACTAATTTTATAGCAATACAATTTGTGTTTAAAGTGTTGTTATAAAAGAATCAAAGTTTAAAAAGCAAAAAAATGTTTATAAAATTGCAGTAAGCTAAGATGGACAATGTTTTTAATACATTCGGTGTAGTCTTAGTGCACAGTTTATCGTCTGCAGTAGTGTACAATAATGTCCTAAGCCTTCACATGCACTTATCACTCAATGACTCATTCAGAGCAACTTCTAGTCCTACAGTTCCATTAATAGCAAGCACCCTATAGAGGTGCACCACTTTTTATCTGTTACATCATATTTTTATTGTACCTTTTCTTTGTTTAGATATGTGTAGATATACAAATACTTATCAGAGTGTTATAATTGCCTACAGTGCTCAGTATAGTAACATGTTATGCCAGTTTATAGCTTAGGAGTGATAAGATATACTATATATCCTAGTTAGGCTATATTATCCAAGTTTATATATGTACACTCTAAGATGTACGTATATTCATACAACAACAGAATCGCTTAATTATGTATTTCTCAAAATGTATCCCCATCTTTTTTTTGTTAAATTTTGCTTTACGCTGCAGGATACATGTGCAGAATGTACATGGTGGTTTGCTGCACCTATCAACCCATCATCTAGGTTTTAAGCCCTACATGCATTAGGTGTTTGTCAAAATGCTCTCCCTCCCCATTCTCCGTCCCCCCGACAGGCCCTGGTGTGTGATGTTCCCCTCCCTGTGTCCATGTGTTCTCTCATTATTCAACTCCCACTTATGAATGAGAACATGTGTTGTTTGGTTTTCTGTTCTTGTGTTAGTTTGCTGACTAACAATTTTGATGGCTTCCAAATTCATCCATGTCTCTGCAAAGGGCATGGCCTCATTCTCTCTCGTTTTATTTATTTATTTTTTTTGGAGATGGAGCCTCACTCTGTTGCCCAGGCTAGAGTGCAGTGGCAGATCTCGGCTCACTGCAAACTCTGCCTCCCCGGTTCACACCATTCTCCTGCCTCAACCTCCCAAGTAGCTGGGCCTACAGGCACCCGCCACCACGCCCAGCGAATTTTTGTATTTTTAGTAGAGATGGGATTTCACTGTGTTAGCCAGGATGGTCTCGATCTCCTGACCTTGTGATCCACCCGCCTCGGCCTCCCAAAGTACTGCGATTACAGGGGTGACCACCATGCCTGGCCAATCTCATTCTTATTTATGGCTCCATAGTATTCCATGGTGCATATGTACCACATTTTCTTTATCCAGTCTATCTAGAACCAGAAATACCATTTGACCCAGCAATCCCATTACTGGGTATATACCGAAAGGATTATAAATCATTCTACTATAAAGAAACTTGTATATGTATGTTTATTTCAACACTATTTACAATAGCAAAGACTTGCCTCTCTATCTTTAAGCAATGTATGACTATTTAAGGTGAGTTTCTTGCAGAGAGCATATAATTGAGTCATGTTTTAAATTTACTCTGCCAATTTCTGTTTTAGATAGTGTATATAGTTCATTTATATTTAATATAATTCTTGCTATGTTAGTGATTATGTCTGTTATTTTGCTTTCTGCTTTCTGTTTTGTTTTGTTTGTTTTCTGGCTTTGGTTTTTGATTTTTTTTTGTTATCTATTTTTACCTGCCTTTCTGGAAAACATTGAAACCCTTTTGAAAATTCTATTTTGATTTATCTATCGTGTTTTCAAGTTGGTTTAGTCTGTCTGGGCTGCTATAATAGAATAGAAAAGGTTGTTTATAAGGAACAGAAATTTATTTCTCACAGTTTTGGAGGCAGAGAAGTCCACTATTGAGATACTGTAAGATTTGATTTCTAATAAGGGCCTGCTTCCTCATTCATGTATGGCTTTCTTCTTCCTGTATTCTCTCATGGTAGAAGAAGTAAGGAAGCTCTCCAGGATCTCTTTCATAAGAACATTAAATCCTACTCATGAGAGCTCTCTGCCTTCATGAACTAATATGCTATAAAATGCTTCATCTTCCAGTCCAATCACATTGGGGGTTAGGATTTCGACACAGAAATTATCATAGAATACAGTCATTCAGTCTGTATCACAGTGTATCTCTTTGCACAACTTTGTTAGTTGTTGCAGTCAGTATTTTATTGTGTTAACATAACTTATCATAGTCTGCTGGGGTCAATCTGTTTCCAGTTAGTTCAAGTTCACTGTAGACAGCTTATCTCCCTTTATGTCTCCTGATCTTCCATATGCAATGCCCTTCATAAATGTTTTCTCTAATTACATTTAGAACCTCATCAGACAGTTTCACAGTTTTATTTTTCTTTATCTGCAAACATAATTTACAAGACTTGATAAAATAAGAAAAGTTTATAGTATTTATCTATCTTTTGTTTTTTGTTAATGTGTTCTCTCTTCCATCTTGAAACCACAAGGTTCTTTTATTTGCTGTTTATTTTCTATTTAGAGAACTTGTATTAGCTGTTCTTTTAAGGTGGCTCTGATGGCGACAAACTCTCTGAGTTTTAATACATTTGAGACTTTTTACTTCCTTTTTTATTCATGAAAGATATTTATGCTGAATATTGAATACTGGAGTGGCCATTCTTTTCTCCTGCACTTGAAAAATGGTAGACCATTTCCTTTTGGCTTCAGTGGTTTTGAAAAGAAATCAGTTCTCACCTTCTATCTCCTCTTCCAGTACTTCAATTATATGAATTTTCAGTTCAGTTATATCCCCACAGGTTCTGGATGCTCTTTTTATTCATTTATTTTTCAGTCTATTTTCTTTCTCTTTTTCAGAAGATAATTTTTAAACATTATTTATTCATGTTCACTGATCCTTTCTTCTGTCTCCTTCATGATCCTCTTGAGCCCATATGCTGAGTTTTTAAATGTTCAATTGCTGTATTTTCAACTCAAACATTTTTATTTGTTTCTTCCTCATATTTTGAAATTATTTGTTCAATTTTTATAAGATGTTTTATATTTGTTTTGTTTCAATTGTACTTGTAATTTTTCTTTGAAGCTTTTTGATTTTTTTATTTTTATTTTTATTTTTGAAACGGAGTCTCGCTCTGTCGCCCAGGCTGGAGTGTGGTGGCCAGATCTCAGCTCACTACAAGCTCCGTCCCCTGGGTTTACGCCACTCTCCTGCCTCAGCCTCCCGAGTAGCTGGGACTACAGGCGCCCGCCACCACGCCTGGCTAGTTTTTTTTGTATTTTTTTAGTAGAGACGGGGTTTCACCATGTTAGCCAGGATGGTCTTGATCTCCTGACCTCGTGATCTGCCCGTCTCGGCCTCCCAAAGTGCTGGGATTACAGGCTTGAGCCACCGCGCCCAGGCTCTTTGAAGCATTTTTATGGCAACTGCTTTAAAATCTTTGTCAGATGATTCTAGTATCTCTGTCATCTTGGTGTTGACATCTATTGACTGTCTTAAAATTCTGTTGAAGATATCTATGGTTCTTGATACAACAAGTGTTTTTTTTTTATTAAAGCTTAAACATTTTGGTTATTATGTTATGAGACTGGAGATCTTACTTTAGTTTTAGCTGGCTTTCTATGAAGCCATAGTTTCATGAAACCATGCTGACACAAGATGTATGTGTGTGGAGATGGGTTACTGCCTTGTTGCTGGCAGATGGGCATGGAAATCTAGGTCCCTCACTCATGATCCACACACAAGGGAAAGTTTTTCATTGTTCCTGGACATGTGTAAGAATTCTGGAGTACACTGGGCCTCCACCAGGCCTCCTTACTAATCCCCACAGGTCTCCACTGACACCACAGCGGCAGAAAAACTTACTAGCTGGAGGTAGCGAAAGGCCTGACTCTCCAGCAGATTTTCTGAGACATCACCACAGGGGGAGTAGGAGGGACAGCTGATTATTATCTAGTGGTGGTAGAAGCCAGGCTCCCTCATGACTGCCACTGACAGACACCATAAAGACGGAGGCCATTACGTGTCTGGTGTGCATGAATGTCCTGACTCCCTAACTGGCCTTTTCTGACACCACCTTGCTGGAAGAAGGAGAGGCAGAAATGCTTTATCAGTCAGATTTCTCCAGGGAAACAAAACCAATAGGATGAGCATGTATACATACATGCGTATTTATATACAAATACATACATACAGTGGACCCTTGAACAACACTGGTTTGAACTGCACAGGTCCACTTCTATGCATATTGTTTTCAGCAAGTACAAATGGTATTGTGTAGCTGCATGTTCTGCATCCACAGACGAATGACATTGAAAATACAGTATTTGCAGGATGTGAAACTCACAGATATGCAGGGCCGACTTTTCATATATACAAGATCCATAGGGCCAAATGTGGGCATTGAGTATGTGGGGATTTGGGTATACATGGGGCTCCTGGAAAAAATCCCCTGCGGATGCAAAGAGACAACTGTGTATAAGTTTCAAGATTTAGAGCCAGCAGACTGGAGACCCAGGAAAGCCAATGATGGTGTAGTTCAAGTCTGACATCAGGCAGCTTTGAGGTCTAGGAAGAGCCGGTGTTTCAGTTTAAGTCTGAAGGGAGGAAAAAACAAATGTTCCAGCTTGATGACAGTTAGGCAGGAGTTCCTTCTTACTCGTGAAAGAGTCATCCTTTTTGTTCCATTAGCCTTCAACTGATTGAATGAGGCCCACCCACATTGAGAAGGGCAAGGTACTTTACTCAGTTTATTGATTTAAATATAAATTTCATCCAGAAACACTGAATAATGTTTGACCAAATGCCTGGGGACCCTATGACTCAATCAAGGTGACACATGAAATTAACTATCACAGGTGCCTTGCTATAGCCTGCCAGGAGTGGAAGTCTTGGCTTTGCACTTTGTCTTTTAAATGTCTGTGTCATTTGGCTATAGAAAAGCATTTAGTGTCTTAAAGTTTTTCTGTCCTGCTAAGCTGTTCCTTTGGCTAGAGAGAGCAGACTTTTGCTGGGGTTTTTATTGTCTGTGCCTGTTGGTATTTCCAGGTGGCTGTATCTTCAGCTCCAAGTCTGAGGTATAGGAGGCAAAAAGAAAACTGGGGAACTTATGGCTATGTCACTTATTTGAGTCTCAAGTTTCCTATCTGCTTTTTTCTCTCCACTTTTGAAAAGCTATGTTTGTTTTATAGAAGATGTCCAGGTTTGGGTATTTAATGGAAGGCATAGGAAAAAGTGTCTGCTCCATCTTCTCGGAAGCAGACTCTCCAGAAATAAATTTTCAAATTATTTAATTTGAGAGATGATTTGTGTATTGCAAGGTCAAGAAACAGCTTCGCAATTACCATACACCAGTTTCTGAGCTGGCATTTTATTCTGAATTTTGTCTTTGTTTTTGATTACATTGACTAGAGTGTTGCCAAATTAGCAATTCATGCTGTACTTTGTAGACAGTCTTTAAAAGTAACTTTATGTGTATTCTAGTCTCCAGTATTCATGAGCTGTAACACATTTTTTTCTCATCTTTGTTCCTATAAAATATACTGAAACATATTTGAAGTCAATTGCAGAAGGTTGTTCTGCTTACATGTAAAAACCATTCAAGAAATAGACCTTATGGGAATTGAAATGATTCAGACAATGTGGTTTAAACACATTCCTTAGGGGGATTGTGTTTCTATGCTTTCATTTAGAAACCTTGAAATAAGTGAAATGTTTCAAGCATTATTTTTTCTAGTTATATTCGTGACTTTTGAATGTTCCTATGTTTTTAAAGTGTATCATCTCTTAACTGCAGTTTTCTCTGTGACAGTGCTGAGTATTTTTTAAAAAGCATCAGTAGTTATCAAATGAATAGTTGAACTGAGCCTGAAGATTTAGAACTCCATTCACAAATATTTAACTTTTATATCCACTTGTAGTTTAAATTAGGATGCACTTTATGCCAGAGTTATCCTTCAATATATCTTAAAAGGGTGAATTCATTTGCTACATTTAAAATGCAACATTTGAAAATATAACACAAAAGACTTTTATAATATATGATGAAAGGCGGATTTAAAAATAAATGTTTATTATAAGGTGATCATTTTATTTCATATATGTGCTCATGTTTTATTTAACCCTCTAATGAAGCATCTGTAAAATGCTAAATTTAAGTTTAAAAAATAAGAAAAAGTATCAGATCAGTTTACTATTCTGGATGCACTCAAATATTACTTCCTCTTAAATGCCTACTGCTAGAGATAAAATTGTGGAATATAAGCTACTGTTTAGATATATCGTTAAGGCTTGCCTAAAATACTATTTGGTAAATAACATTAAAATCCACTTATAGCATTTATTGTTGTGTTTCACTCTGACAGAAATTTCTTTCCGTAATTTGGAAAAGGAATCAGGTTTATGGTTCCTTTCAGTTTGGCCTTCCCTCATCACTTACAGAGGAATGGTTAGACAAGTTATGCCGTTTAACCTTTACAACTCCTAAATTCATGTATAGTATTGTATATGAATAAACTAAAATGGTGATTTAAGTAATTTCTTCCAAAATTCTCTTATATTGTGGTATATGGCTATTTTAATTACCTTTTATCAACATTTGACCTTGATTTTTTGTATTCTAAATATTTTCTTGCATTGTCTGAGTTGTGATCATTTTTGAAAGTTCTGAATATAGAGCTTCTAGTTTTATTTTTATTTTAATGTTCTTGAAATAGGTTTTATTTTGATTAAACATTATTACTAGCTTTCATGTGTTTGGATTACCATTTGCTTCCCAATTTTCATCAAGTAGTTCATGACTAGTTTATGAAACTTCCACATTGAGTATAGGTAGATTTTTTTTTTTTTTTTTCCTTAAAAACGTGTTGGCAGGGCGTGGTGGCTCACACCTGTAATCCCAGCACTTTGGGAGGCTGAGACGGGTGGATCATGAGGTCAGGAAATCGAGACCATCCTGGGCTAACACAGTGAAAACCCGTCTCTACTAAATACACAAAAAATTAACCGGGCGTGGTGGCGGGCACCTGTAGTCCCAGCTACTCCGGAGGCTGAGGAAGGAGAATGGCGTGAACCCAGGAGGCGGAGCTTGCAGTGAGCAGAGAGTGCGCCACTGCACTCCAGCCTGGGCAACAGAGTGAGACTCCATCTCATAAAAACAAAACAAAACACAACAACCGTGTTTAGTAAAAATGAACTTCATTATTTCATTAGAAAATATATAGATGTGATTGTACAAATGATAGCTCTGTGTATTATATGTTTGTACACAGATAAGTAACTTACTTTTTTAAATAGTAGGATAGAAAATAAAGTATTTGTTGGCTGGGTGTGGCAGCTCACACCTGTAATCCCAACACTTTGGGAAGCCAAGGCAGGCAGATCACCTGAGGTCAGGAGTTCGAGACCAGCCTGGCAAACGTGGTGAAACCTTGTCTCCAGTAAAAATACAAAAGTTAGCTGAGTGTGGTGGCAGGCACCTGCAGTCTCAGCTACTCAGGAGGCTGAGGCAGGAGAATCGTGTGAACCCGGGAGGCAGAGGTTGCAGTGGGCCAAGATCGCGACACTGCACTCCAGGCTGGGCGACAAGAGCTAGACTCCATCTTAAAAAATAAAAATAAATAAATAAAATAAAAGCAAGTATTTGTTTTAGTAAATTTTTCAGAGGTATTATAAGGAAAATTGATCATATCAGCAGTGATAGATACTGGATTAGATATTCTCACTTTGAATTAAGGTAATCTAATCTGTCTGGAACTCCAGGAGATTCACACACTTTTGTCCCTTTAACTTCTCTTGAAATTACATTTGAAATTGATCTTCCTCTGTTCAGTGACTCATTTGAAATGAAGAAATAATTTATCATTCTCTGGGTGAGAAGATCTAGTGTGCAGAGAATCTCTTCAAATGGGCACTACTACATTTTCTTTCATTTGTCCGCTTAGATTTTGTTTACCTTCTCGTTGGTAATTTGTGGTCATATTTCGATGATCAGACTAAAAACTGGATAAATTATTGTGCAGAACTTGATAATTTATTCAATGAATTTCTCTCTCTTCATTAAAATCAGGTATGGTCTCTACAGATTGTCTATTATAAAGCTCATTTAGTTTTATTTCATTCTATTTTGATAGAGCAGAAATCTACATCGTGCCTTTCTGTGATACAGCTTTTCTAACTTTACCTCCTGTGTTTATGTTTTCTTTTGCAAATAGGTAGCATCTGAAGATAATAACGTTATTGGACATTCCATTCTAAGTGTATTATAATTAACAACACTTTCTTTCAAATGAATTCTGTTTCAGTATGAACTGTTTACCTAAGAGCCATTGAATAGGAATGCCTTGGCAAGGTTCTAAAATGGGGAGAAAATTGGGGGTTCTCTCTTTCACTCTACCGTTTCTATTTGTTATATTTTCCCATTTAATACTCTAAACTGTCTTCTTTTGCATTTAATTATAGGAAAAGCAGTAGAATTGAATTTCCCTGATTAACAGCTGCTTACGAGATGTTGTACAAAAAATTTTATACTGGTTTTAGGAGAGCAAATCCTGTATTTTTTTCACAAATTGATATTGAAAATATAAAAACTACAAAGTAAGTAACACTATTAGCAATATCTAAATAATTTCTTTGATATAAAACAAAATTTTTTTAACAGTTTATGATTAGAGAAAGCGACACTAGTGGTTACTGTTCAGAAATATTATTGAAGATGAGCTAATGTATAAAAATATTATCTTATATTTCCTTCTTAACTTCAACTTCTGAATCAATTAAGAAATAAGACAAGAGTCAAAGTTCTAGGGATAAAATAATTACAAAACATGGCATAAATCCACAGTTAAAAGTTTACTACTATATATCCCCCTCACATTTTGCTTTCCTAAATTACATTATTCTACCCAGTTAGAGGCAGAACTGTTGGAAAACTTTGCAGCTCCAGAGGGATAGGGAGCTTCATTAATTCAAGAGGAAAAAAAATACACAGAGGCTGGGGATATGTGGCCCTGAAAGATTCAGAGAGAAATGCCAAGAGTTGAACTATACATTATGAAGTTACCCCAGATTTGATTATGTACCTCAGTTCTTCTCAAATGTAGAGAAAAAAAAATATTTCTCTACTTTTCCTTCTTGGGGACTTCAAACAATTTCTGTCTCTTCCATGAACAATGGAGGAGTAAGCAATAATGTATTCTAAAAAATAATAACTTTAGGAATGGAATTAAAGTGTAAAATGATACTGATTTTACTTAAGCCCTAATATGACTTAAGACATACATGTTATGCCTTCTGAGGTAATAAAATTTTTAATTTTAACACTACATTTTTGACAACAGTGACTTATCCATAGTGTAACCAGGGTGCTCTAGATACTTCGGTGTACTCGCAGTGCACAATGGCATCCAGCCAAGACGACAGTAGAATCTAACTTTTTTGGCTTGGCCAACACTTTGCTCTGTTTTGAGGCTGCGCCAGCCTGGAGGAAAGGCTATTTTATATCAATATGCTTGAAACTGCTGCTTGTTTTGCAATTTGAATAGACTCTAAATAACATAGTGAAGGCCCTGCTTTTAAAGGGGGTTAAATAAAGATGGCCATCTAAGAAAGTGTTTTAAATATATGGCTATCGTTTTGGAGCAGATGGGACTTTTAGAGGCATGTAAATCATATCTCACAGGCCAATATGTTACTGTGGAGTAGTGGCCTTGACTGTAAAGAGTAGTTCAGCATTTTAAGATTTAGATTTAGATTTTTTTTTTTTTTTTTTTTTTTCTATTTGAGGCCTTGAGTTGTAAACAGCCCTTGATGCAGTGGCTATGTTTTAATATGGAAACACTTCATGAGTAGAAGTGTTACGATAGAAATAAAAGAGACAGCTTCCTGTCTCTTTTATAAGACACATGCTTCCTTCTGAGACATCTCCACCCTGCTCATATAGCATAATTATACTGCTTAGAAAGAAACTCAGAAACAAAATAATAGGTATCAGCTATCACTTTTCTGTAACTATCCAACTAACCTTATGTATGACATTAAAAAGTAGCTTTCATTATAGTAGACTTCTATTTCTTTTTAATTGCTTCCATTTTTCTTGAAGTCATTAATATTCAAAAAATTCAATTATTACACTTATTTCCTTTTTGAGATTCTTACATGAAAGACTTCATAAAGCTATAAAATATAAAGAATTATTTCCATATTGGAACAGCTTTTAAAGGAGGATTCTGCAGTCTTGCATTACATGGAATGAGCCTGGACTCTTTTGATATCTCACAGCTGAAAAATTACTTTTGAGAAAATGTTCTTAGGTTCAAGGCCTTTTGTCTCCTCTGATAATTGCTCAAATGTCCATATTTTACTTCATGTTTTGTTCTCTTTAGATTTCTCTTTCATTTTAATCACATGCAAAATTCTGAATACAGAGAATATGTTTTAAATTTAGAAATTTATTTCAGAAACACTGGCCTTTCTATCTTTAGAGGGCAGTGTTGAAAGTGCTATTTTGCATTTGTCTTTTTTATATATTTTGTTCTGTGAACCTCTGCAATTTAAAGTACTTCAGTTTTATCTTTATAATAATAGAGATTCATTTATTTGCAAGTTCTGGTAAAATGTATTGTTGGGGATATTTTAAAACTTTTAAAAACACATAAGCTGTGAAAAATAATCTCATATTTTTCAGACATTTTGAATTACATTTACAATGGCATTTATGAAAGTCGAGGTTAGTACATTTTTCCAGAGTTATATACTATCATTATATCCCTTACGCATTTGCCTCTATCCCTTATCTTCTTTTTTTTTTTTTTTTTTTTTTTTTTTTTTTTTTTTTTTTGAGACGGAGTCTCCCAGGCTGGAGTGCAGTGGCGCGATCTCGGCTCACTGCAAGCTCCGCCTCCCGGGTTCACGCCCTTCTCCTGCCTCAGCCTCCCGAGTAGCTGGGACTACAGGCGCCCACCACCATGCCCGGCTGATTTTTTGTATTTTTAGTAGAGACAGGGTTTCACCATGTTAGCCAGGATGGTCTTGATCTCCTGACCTCTTGATCCTCCAGCCTCGGCCTCCCAAAGTGCTGGGATTACAGGCGTGAGCCACCGCGCCCGGCCTCTCTCCCTCATCTTTGCTTATAAACAAAAACAAACAAACAAACAAAATTCAAAAACTTTGGTAATATATTAAAAATACAATTATCTCTCATTTTTGCTAAATGTTATATCACTAATATCACTAATATCTTCATAAATTGTTAAAAATTGTTCAAAATCATGTATAATAATTGTCTCCTTGTCAGAAGGTTGCAATACAGGACAAGTCTTATTGTTGTTAATGTTATAGTCAAATGGCACAAGTCACTTTATTTCCCATTAAGAGAATGATATTTTTCTATGTCATTTTGCCAGTAACAATTCTAAATCATTCCCATGAATATGTTTGTCCAAAGCCTCCTTAGTATGCATGGATGATGGAGCCAGAATGTATGAGTTATCCCTTCTTAGAACATGCTTCTAGTACTACAAAGTAAGTAACCTGGTGCCCAAATGAACACCTCGTAAATTCAGATAATTTTGCTTACTGTAACTATAGCCACTGCTGTGGTTAATATCCTCCACCTTTACTGGAGAGACTAAATTATGTTCTATACTCAGAGATCTTCAAAGATCAGTGGGGAGAATGAACCCCCTTAATCACCATTCCTAGTTCTTATTCTCTGGTAAGAATATTTGACATGATTTGGCTCTGTGTCCCCACCCAAATCTCATCTTGAATTGTAATAATCCCACATGTCAAGGGTGGAACCAGGTGGAGAATCATGGGGCAGTTCCCCCATGATGTTCTCATAACAGTGAAGGAGTTCTCATGAGATCTGATAGTTTCATAAGGGTCTTTATCCCTTTACTTGGCCCTTCTCGCTTCTGCCACCTTGTGAAGAAGGAGATGTTTACTTCCCCTTCCACCATGATTGTAGGTTTCTTGAGGCCTTCTCAGCCACGTGGAACTGTGAGTCAATTAAACCTCCTTTCTTTGTAAATTACCCAGTCTTGGCTATTTTCTTTATAGCAGCATAAGAACAGACTAATATAGTGAATTGGTACCAAGGGAGTGGGGTGCTGCTATAAGGATACCTGAAAATGTGGAAGTGACTTTGGAACTGGCTAACAGGCAGATGATGGAACAGTTTAGAGGACTCAGAAAAAGATAGGAAAATGTGGGAAAGTTTGGAACTTCCTGGAGACTTGGAGGGCTCAGAATACAGGAAGATGTGGGAACTTTTGGAACTTCCTAGAGACTTATTGAATGGCTTTGATCAAATGCTGATAGTTATATCGACAATGAAGTCCAGGCTGAGGTGGTCTTAGAGGGAGATGAGGAACTTCTTGGGAACTGGAGCAAAAGTGACTCTTGCTATGCTTTAGCAAAGAGACTGGTGACATTTTGACCCTTCCCTAGAGATCTGTGGAACTTCGAACTTGAGAGAGATGATTTAGGGTATCTAGGGAAGGGAATTTCTAAGTGGCAAATCGTTCAAGAGGAAGCAAAGCATAAAAGTTTGGAAAATTTACAGCCTGGCAATGTGATAGAAAGAAAAACCCATTTTCTGGGAAGAAATTTAAGCCTGTGGCAGAAATTAGCATAAGTAAGAAGGAACCAAATATTAATCCCCAAAACAATGGGGAAAATGTCTCCAGGGCATGTCAGAGACCTTCAGGGCATTTCCTTCTATCACAGGCTTGGAGGCCTATGAGGGAAAAACAGTTTTCTGGGCTGGGTCCAGGGCCCACTGACCCTTGGTGTATGCAGCCTTGGGTCATTGTCCAAGCCACTCCAGCCATGGCTAAAAGTGGCCAAGCTACAGTTCAGGCCATTTCTTCAGAGGGTGCAAAACCCAAGCCTTGGCAGCTTCCATGTGGTATTGAGCCTGTGGGTACACAGAAGGTAAGAATTAAGGTTTGAAAACCTCTGCCTAGATTTCAGAGGATGTATGAAAACATCTGGATGTTCAGGCAGAAGTCTGCTACAGGGGTGAAGCCCTAATGGGGAACCTCTACTTGGGCAGTGCAGAAGGGATACGTGGGTTTGGAGCCCCAACATCGAGTCTCCACTGGGGCACTGCCTAATGAAGTTTTTGTTGCGAACCTCTTTCTATGCCTGATTAATGAATGTTTTCATAAATTTGTATGTATAGGAAACATATGTGGGTTTTGGTACTACCTACAGTTTCAGGCATCCACTAGGGGTCCTGGAACACATCTCCCAGAAGAAAAGGGGGAACTATTGTATATATAACTTAGAAATGTTTAGAAATGAACTCAATCAGTTCTGGTGCATTGCTTTTATACAAATAACAGCTAATTGGCATATAATTCACATCCCCTACAATTCATCCATATAAGTGTAAAATTCAATGGTTTTATTGTATTTACATATTTCTTCAACCATTACTGTAACTCATTTTAGAACATTTTAATCACCTCAAGAAGAAGCCTCATAACTATTAATAGTCACTTTTCACTTCCTCCCAACAACACCAGTCTTGGCTAAATCTATTTTTGGTCTCTATAGTTTTGCCTATTCTAGATCTTTCATGTAAATGGAATCATACAATATGAATCTTTTGAATGACTTCTTTCACTTGGCATAATGTTTTCATGGTACATGTATGTTGAAACTTCTTTTTATTGTTGGATAATACAACATTGTATAAATATATCATATTTATTTATCCGTTCATCAGTTAATGGGCATTTGTGTTGTTCCTACCTTTTGGATATTATGAATAATGTTGTTGTGAACATTCATGTACAAGATTTTTATATAGATGTATGTTTTTATTCCTCTAGAATATAATCCTAGGGGTAGAATTCTAGATCATATGGTAACTCTATTCTCAAATTTTTAGGATACAGCCAGATGATTTTCCAAAGTTGCTGCATCATTTTATATTTTCAATAACAATTTAATGTGAGTGACAACTTTTCCACATTTTGGTTAACAGTTGCATCTGTCATCTGTGTGACACCTCAGCTATTTAGACTCTAGCCCTCTAGAACGAAAACAGGTATTAGATGTATTTTTGATTACAGCCACCTTAGTGAGTGTGAAGTGCTATCGCACTGTTGCTTTGATTAATATTTCCTCATTGGCTAATTATGTTGAGCATCTTTGCATATGTCCAATGACTACATATTTTCTTTGGAGGAATGTCTGTTCAATTTATTTGTCCAATATTAAATTATTTGTCTGTTATTGAATTGTATGATTTCTTTATATATTCTAGATACAAACCCTTTATCAAGTATATAATTTGAAAATATTTTCTCCTAATCTGTGGGTTGTCTTCACTTCCTTGATGGTATATTTAAAGCAAAAACAAATGTTAACTTTGATGAAGTCCAACTTATTTATTGATTTAGTTTTACTTATTTTATTGCCACTTAAGGTTTTGGTAGCATAGCTAAAATATCTTTCCCCAAATCAAATTCACAAATACTTTTTCCTATATTTTGTTAGGCATTTTAGATTCAGCTCATGTATTTGGGTCTATGATCCATTTTGAGTTAAGTTTTACATAATGTGAGGGAGGAGTCCAAATTCTTTTTTTTTTTTTTTTTTTTTTTTTTGCATGCAGATATTCAGTTGTCCTAGCACCATTTGTTAATGGGACTGTAATTTCTCTATTAAGTTGTCACAACACACACATTGAAAATCAGTTGGCCATACGTGTAAGCATTTATTTTTGGACTCTCAATTCTACTAAATTCTTCTATAAGTTTATCTTGTGTCAGGGTTGCAAAGGCCATTCTCAGACCTGATGATTTTGTATAAGGACTCTTAAAACCCAGATAAACTATTGTACTCATGTTTATAGTTTATTACAATGAAAAGATACAGATAAACATCAACAAAGAACAAAGGAGCATGCATCAAAATTCAGGTACAGCTTTCCAGGTGTCCTCACCTAGTAGGCATCTGTCACCTGTGTGACACCTCAGCTACTTAGACTCTAACCCTCTAGAGTAAAAACAGGCATTCACCATAAATTACATTATTATCTTAAACTATCTAATAAAACTGGTATCACATGGCCCAAGAGCTCAGGCATACAAAACACTTTTATCAAGCAAAATATTCTCAGGGTTTAGAATTTATCTCTCTGGAGATCAACACTAGTCTTAAAGACAGCTCTTTCTTTGCAATTTCTAGGGTTTGAGCAACACAGGCCAGCTGAGTTAACTCTTGTCTGCATAGTCCTTTCTCCTGAGTCTTGACCTAGACTATCTTAGAACAAAAAGATTACATTTTCCTGAGCATCTTCATTTGGTGTAGCATTTACATAACAGATACAACAACAGTATCATTGCAAGTATGCCTAATACTTAGAAGATCAGTGTGGAGAAGGGATTAGACTTAAAGAAATAACTAATCTGGCTGGGCATGGTGACTCACTCCTGTAATCCCAGCACTTTGGGAGGCTGAGGCGGGTGGATCATCTGAGGCTGGGAGTTTGACACCAGCCTGACCAACATGGAGAAAACCCGTCTCTACAAAAACTACGAAATTAGCTGGGCATGGTGGTGCATGCCTGTAATCCCAGCTACTCAGGAAGGCTGAGGCAGGAGAATCACTGGAACCCAGGAGGTGGAGGTTGTGCTGAGCCAAGATCATGCCACTGCACTCCAGCCTGGGCAACAAGAGTGAAATTCAGTCTCAAAACAAATAAAATAAAATAAAATAATAAAATAAATAAAGGACAGAACTAAGCCAATCTATTAATCTATGACATACATTTTTCACTCATTTTCATATTTTGTACTAATTTATTCAATTTCCCTCCTTGGTAGACTATTGTTTGTACCTCATGATAAACTTGTGCAAAACAACTCAGCATAGAAACTAGCTGATGGAGACGTAAATCCACTTAGTCCTCAAACCACTCATTTCACAGCAGTATTATGTCCTGATGAGGCTTTAATTTAACGTTTCAATATATTTGATAATCGATATTAATATTTTCATATGACTCCCTTCTGGATTTTAAGTCAGTTGAGAACAAAGTCAGTCATTCATTCTTAGTTCAGAAGTTTTTACTTAGACTGGTTTTTATTGTTTGCTGTTATATAACAGGGCCCAACTCCTTCCTACAGGGAAGACATAAGAGTCTAGAATATTTCCTATGCCTGCTAACTATGGTGTAGGATATGTCTTATCTGATCTATTCCTGGGAAAGGGGAAGGTAGGGTGCATCGATGTCAATTGCATGCACCTCCCCAGATAAATTTTACAGGTTTGGAGTCCTATAAGTTTCCCACAAGTGTGCCCCCTGAACTCCTGCATCTAGGATGGAGAGCCATGGTACATTGGCTATTTCAGCCTCCATCTGTATTAACATATTCACTTCATCCCCTTCACTGAGTCAGTGTATAAGCACTTTCTCAAGGCCAAGTCCTTGCAATATGCATTATTATTTGTTGAGACTGCCCGACCCACTTCACTGAAGCCTCATCCTCTCTCCAGACTGACTCCCTTCCCTGGTCATCCTTCTGAAAGATTATTTATTCCCTATGATATGCTTATTCTGGTTAATAAATCTTTTCCTTCTGACTGCTTCTCATCATTAAAAGTAAATTCAGCTTGTCCCATGATGTCTAGAAGGAATCTATCTTCCCTAAAGTTCTTCCATGTCTTATGCACTAACTTTTTTATTCTATCATACATGTTTATGCCATTGTGTACTAATGGCCTGAGTAAAGTGAGGATACATGCTTTATACCCCAAAATACTGGGTCTTCCATATTAGGGTTAAATGAATGCTTGTCATACCAAGATCAGTCTGAGTACGACCTAAGGCACTCAATAGAACTCTACATTTCAGGGTAGGACCATTCCCCAGAGAATTTTTGACCCACCTTATGAAGCCTTCAAATTTATTCCTGTCAGAAACTTACTTTATTTCTTAGTTTATTTTGTAACTTCCCAACAGCAAAATCAAGAGTGATATGTATTCATGCACAGCTCACTATGGACTGTCTGGCAGGCAATTGCTATATTTTGTCTATTATAACCAGTGACCTTTCTAAGCATTTAGTAATCAAAGTTGCACAGTGATTACAGTTACACAGTTTCTTGCTGAGAAGTCATCCCTGTTTCTGACACCCAAAGTTGCATCCCTAGTCCTATGACTTCTGCATAACACTAAAAAAAATGATAGTTGAAGTAATCTGAGGAAGATTCACAGTCATACCAATATTCTCACCTATCTTTTCTTCCTAACATTCTCTAGAAAAGCCAAGGAATCTATCAAGTGGGAGGAATCTACACTTCCTGGCCCCTGTAGTTTGACTGCTGACTGTAAGAACAATCAAAAATGATATCTTGATGCCCTTCCCAGGTAATGAGTGAGTTCTCACTATATTAGTTCACATGAGAGTTGGTCATTTATAAGGAGCCTAGCAACTTTCTCTTTCCTTCTCTTTCTTCATCTCTTGCCATGTGGTACACTCACTCCCTTTCCCCACTGCACCATTATTGGAAGCTTCTTGAAGTCCTCATCAGAAGCATGTGCTGGTACCATGCTTCTTGTATAACCAGAAGAAATGTAAGCCAAATAAACCTCATTTGTTTACAAATTACCCAGTCTCAGCTGTTCATAAGGCAACAGGATTCCAGCAGTTCCTTAAGTAGATCCAAAGTCATCCCTAGAGGAAAAGAGACTACTTTCTCATTAATATAGCAAGTGCATCCTTGTTTTCCTCCAGTATGATGTTTCTGTATAAATCATTTTTATTTCATTATGGAACTCTTCTGGACACCGCCTTCCATATTAGCATGTTTGTTTGACATTACATAAGAAATTATGGTTATTTCAGATTTCAAGATTATTTCATGTCCTTCAGTCATATGAGTCATTAAAATTAATGCCCAGTAGCAAGCCAATAATTGTTCCTCAAAAGCCTGTAAGCTATCACTATGCCTGGTAAAAAAAAAAAATAATAATAATAATAATACAGCACTTACTGCTATGCAACGCTCATGTGCTTTTGCCATTAGCTCTAGTCTGAATAAGTGTGATTTACAGACACTTCCAAAATCATATTTGAGTGTGGATAACAAGGGTCCAAAGGTATTGATTGAGCCACTTATTTTTTTCAAATCAGACATAGTATGTTGTTGTTTATGTCCTCATTCAAACATACTCTTCCTTTGAGTAGTTCTACAAATAAGAGCTAGCAATACAGCAAGATATGAAATATGCATCCTTGAAAATCCAAACAAGCCAACCATGTGGTACACTTTTGGCTTAATTTCAAGGAAAATTAATGACAGTATATTATTTTCAGTTGCTGTGGAATCTCATGAGTGTCTCCTCTCCAGATTATTCCTAAGAATTTCATCGTTTGGACAGACCTTTGGATATTTACTGGATAAATCGAGTAGTCTCTGTTAGTCATGTGTGTCACCATTGCATTTAAGTAAGTTCTATCTCATTCTTCAGTTATAATATTATCATGAGATCCTCACTGTCGTGTATTATCCCATTCTGAATCTGCATGAAGTCTGAATTTTTCCTAACCGATCTATGACTGTAATCTGGTGATTCAAATAATGCTGTCATAATCCGATAAATGTAAATGACATCCTTCCCACATGAAAGCAGACTGGAGTGTTTTTTTTTTTTTTCCCCAGAGACCAAGATCAAGAAAAAAGCATTTGCAAGAGCAATCAATGAGTATCCATCTCCTTTATCTTTTTAAAATTTTTTGTAGATAACGTCAAGTCAAGGACTTATGATGCTATAGGCAATTCTACTTTATTAAAGACTCAATAATATGTTAATTTCCACGAGTCATCTTCTTTTCTCACAGACCACACATGGTTATTGCACAGTTGATTTGTTTGTACCAACACTTCAACTTCTAACATGTTCTTAATTAAAGTGATGATTTCCTTTTGTACACTAGGTATCTGATATTATTTCAGATTAACAATCAGTGGACTACGGCAAATCTCTAGGTTGCCACCTAGTATGTTTAATTGATACTGGCCAGAGTGAAAATTTGTATGTCTTCTGCTTTACAATAGTAGGTAGAGGAAGGGTTTACTAGTAAGACATACTATTCATCTCAGTAATACATTCATGTAAAGAAGAGGCAGGTCAGGAGTGGCTCATGCCTATAATTCCAGCACTTTGGGAGACTGAGACAGGAAGATTGCTTGAGCCCAGGAGTTTGAGACCAGCCTGGGAAACATGGCAAGACCCCACCTCTACAAAATTTGCAAAGAAAATAGCCAGGCCTGGTGGCACATGCTTATGGTCTCAGCTACTTGGAAGGCTGAGGTGGGAGGACCACTTGAACCCAGGAGGTCAAGGCTGTGAGCTGTGTTTGCGTCACTGAACTCCAACCTGGGCAACAGAGTGAGAACCTGCCTCAAACACACATGCACACACGCACACACACACACACACGCACACACACACACACACAAAATAGAGGCAAATCCTTACCATAAAGTCAATTCAAAAATTCCAATTTTTGAGAAAACTTTAGTTTCATCAACTGCTACATCCTCATCTCATCCTCAACTAATGATAGTCCCTATTAGTTCACGGAACATTTTCAGATCCCAGTGCATTGAACTCCTATGTCAAGCAGCCCCAGAAAGCCTTATTTTTCACCTTCTCTATTTTGCCTTCACAAGTTTCTGTGGCCTTGAGTCCTCAGCCACGGCTCATACCAAGAGACTTATGATTCTTATTCAATCCTAATTCTTATTAATTTGCTAGACAATGTATTCCAACAATTCAAGGTAAGATTTATCATTGTTATCTTTGACTTCTGGCTTCTTAAATTCCTCCAAACTGTGGTAAATAGGGATTTCTTTAGATCTTTCAAGGTTGCAACCACCAGAGGCTCCCATGGGTCCACACAAACTCTGCAAATGCTTCATTAAGACCTATATTTTGATCCCATCAATATTGTCTGCTTAATTTATCCTATTTCTTAATAACTATAATTTTCACCCAGCTGGGATAAATCCCTTGACTATCCATTTGTCTTTCCCCATTCTCTTGTGAATCACTCGAATTTTCTTAGCATGTGTAACATTTATTAAATGCTTAAATAGTCTGGAAATTTGTCCCCCCAAATCTTATGTTGAAATGTCATCCCCAGTGTTGGAGGTGAGGCCTAGTGGGAGGTGTTTAGGTCAAGGAGTTGGATGTCTCATGAATGACTTGGTGCCCTCCCTGAGGTAATGAATGATTTCTCCCTCTATCAGTTCACGTGAAAGCTAGTCATTTAAAAATAGCCTGCCACCTTCCTCCTTCTTTGTCTTTCATCACCTTTTGCCATGTGACATGGTGGCTCTCCTTTCCCATTCCACCATTATTGAGAGCTTCTTAAGGTCCTCACCAGAAGGAGATCCTTGTGCCATGCTTCTTGTACAGCCTGCAGAATCATGAACCAAACAAACCACTTTTATTAATAAATTACCCAGTTATTTCTTTATAGCAATGCAAAACAGACTAAAGCAGACACTGAGACAAAAAATCTGATATGGTTTCTCTGACCATGGTAGTGGTCTTCTTTCTACATGGCATAATGTGTAATGTGCTGCTTTACCTATTCAAATGTAAATCTCCATCATTGTATTAGTTTGCCCGGACTGCCATAACAAAATACCACAGACTGCATAGTTTAAACAGTATAAATTATTTTCTCACAGTTCTGGAGTCTAGGAAGTTCAAGATCTAGGTCAAGTAGGATTAAGTTTCAAGTGAGGGCTCTCTTCACAGCTGTCAGATGTCCACTTTCCTGTTGTGTCCTAACATGGTCTTTCCTTGGTGCACAGGCATGGAGAGAGTGAGTGAGCTCTCTTGGACTGCTTTTTATAAAGACAGTAATCTTATCCAATCGAGACCTCACACTTATGACCTAATTTAACCTTAATTACCTCCTAAAGTCAAATATAGTCATATTGAGGATTAGGGCTTCAACATATGTATTGTCGGGAGGGGAACATAATTCAATCTGTAGTGATCAGACCATGCCCTTTTTCATCTGAGAACTGGCTGAATTTCTCAGTTGTATTATTTTGTTTTAACTTTTATTTTAAGTTCAGGGGTACATAGGCAAACTTGTGTCATGGGGGTTTGTTGTACAGATGATTTCATCACCCAGGTATCAAGCCGAGTACCCATTAATTATTTCCTCGTCTTCTTCCTCCTGCCACCCTGTACCCTCTGACAGTCCCCAGTGTGTGTTGTTCCCTTCTATTAATCCATGTGTCCTCATCATTGAACTCCTACTTATAAGTAAGAGCATGCAGTATTTGGTTTTCTGTTCCTGCATTAGTTTGCTAAAGATAATGGCTCCCAGCTCCACCCATGTTTCTGCAAAGGACATAATCTCATTTTTTTAATGGCTACATGGTATTCCATAGTGTATATGTACCACATTTTGTTTATCCAGGCTATCTTTGATGAGCATTTAGTTTGATTCCATGTCGTTGCTATCATGAATAGTGTTGCAATGAACATACATGTGCATGTGTCTTTATAATAAAATTATATATATATATAGCAATGCATATATATATTCCTTTGAATATTTGGGTATATACCCAGAAATGGGATTGCAGGATCAAATAGCATTTGTTTTTAAGTCTTTGAGGAATTGTGATACTGTCTTCCACAATGGTTGAACTAATTTACATTCTCATCAACAGTGTGTAAGTGTTCCTTTTCTGTGCAATCTCTCCAGCATCTGTTATTTTTTGACTTTTTAATAATAGCCATTCTGACGAGTGTGAGATAGTATCTCATTATGGCTTTGATTTGCATTTCTCTAATGATCAGTGATGCTGAGCTTACTGAAAAAAGAAAAAAAAAAGAACTCTAAGATTATTTATATCCATTAGTTCAAGTTATAACTCTGGATTTTACTACAAACATTATTTCTTTCCATTCCAGTAGGCTTTATCTAATGTCCATCCTATTTGCTTATACCTGAATTTCATCTCTGCTTCATGATCTCATAATCTCTGTCATTCTAATTGTTAGAAAATTGGACTATTTCCATGGCTTGTTTTTATTTTAATTATGGATAATGAGTCTTAGAGTACCTATTTAACAATAATGCACTGCAGGTTACTAGTTAAATTCAAATTATCCAAGAGACAACTGATATTTCTTGGAATCTTAGTTTAGTCTGGATCCAGTGTCCAGGGAACTCACAGGTCTCCAAAGAGAATAAGAAAAGAAAAGGGTAGTTATTTGAATTTTCTCCAGTCTTCTTTTTTAAAAATTGTATTCCCATGTTCCCCAACTTATGATGGTTTAATTTAAACATTTTTGACTTTACAATGATACAAAAGCTACAATCCCTCAGTACGTTCCTCAATTTATGATGGGCTATGTCTGGATAAACTCATTACAAATTGAAAATATTGTGACTTCTGGTTCACAGTATTTTTCAAACTCTGATGGATTTACCCAGATGTAACCCTATCATAAGTCAAGGAGAATCTGTATATCTAAGTAAGGTATACAGTATTATGTTTTGATATATCCATGTGTTATGAAATGATTACCACAACCAAGTTGATTAACATATCTATCACCTCAAATGGCTATAGTTTGTATATATTTATATTCAGAACAGTTTCTCTGTATTTGTTGTTTGAATTCACATTTAGACCACTTCAGATTTTCTCATCTCATAACCAGAATTTCTACTGTGCTCACTTGCTCCCTCTACAGCACATAGTGAAATAATTACCTCCATTCTTTGCTCCACTTGCTCATTTTGTATTGACATATGAAGCCATTGATAACTCTTTGACTGAAACTTTGTGCTTAATTCTTCCTGTTAAAACAATTAATGAATATTATTATCTTTTATTAGAAGAGCTCACTGTTCATTGCTCTTCAAATTCCTTTTTTTCAATGATTAAATTTTTGACACTCCCCTGTTTCCCTGTTATTTTCTATCTGCCACTTCTCAGAATTATTGACTGAATTATCTCAATAGCATTCCCTCATATTCTTGTTTAGTTTTGTCTCATTCTTACACTATTGAGTCTCATCAGAAGATTTCATCTGCATCTATTCCTTTATCTATCATGTATACACTACTGGGACCTGATTTATATTGTAAGACTAATCTTCACTGTATGTACATCTTCATTTAAGCCACTCTCCTTATATTCACAACTGACCAACTCTGTCCTCAAATCCTAATGTCCTCCACCTCCTATATTCATCATCCCAATTAAAAAAAAAAAACAGCACTGGCCTAGTATCCAAAGTCAGAAACCCCAAGCAAATGCCAGTCACGGTCACCTCCTTTATCTCTGAAATCTAATCAATCACAAAGTTCTATTGATTCCACTTCCCACACGAATCAAGTCTACTTCACATAATTCTCAACATCATTGTCACTGAAGTTCTCATTATCTCTAGTGTGCTAATTCATCTTCGTGTTTCTGTACTTGCCTACTTCCAATTATTTCTCTGCTCTGTAATTCAATTGATCTTTCAAATTGGATTCTTTATTCCCCTCACTGATACGCATGCATGATTCTAGAGAGCTTCAATATATTTCTTTAGTGCATCTTCCAAAAATTTGTACTATCTGACTCAATTTATCCTTCCAGTCTAAATTCTTACAATTGCTTTGTAATATTCTAACCTCCTGTCATTCTGAACTACTTGCCGTTTCCCAACTAGATCATATTCTCAGGTTTCCAGAACTTTAAAAAAGTACTTCTGTATGAAACACTTTCTAACAGTTTCGTTTTTTCTCTTAGCAAATTTCTACTAATCATTTCAGACTTTTAAAAAATAGTCTCCATCATACTTTCTATACTTAATTTCTTCACATTTATATATATATGTGTGTGTGTGTATATACGTATAGATATAGATATATCTTTTAACAGTACTACTAGTAAGTACTGTAGTTTCTTACTTATCCATTGTTACAAATGAAGAGGTATCTTATTTATCTTTGAACCCCAACTTCTAGTAGAGAGAAAGGGCAAAATGGATTGGCACACTCACAGATTTTAGAAAAACTCAGAAAATGAGCTCTGAATTTTCAGGTGGAGGCAGAAGATGAAATATATCATATTTTAGCCTCCCTGAGTTTGTTACAATAATACCTTCTATTTCAAGTGCTCTTTTACAATGTGACTGTAGAACTTCTGTCATCAAGAAGTGTGGTCTATGTCTCCTCTCTATGTGACTTAAAGATGAGGCAGCCTCTGCCTTGCTCCCTGAAACATCCATTCTTGGAGTGTTACCATATAAAATGTTCTGTTGGCTGGGCGCGGTGGTTCCCGCCTGTAATCCCAGCACTTTGGGAGGCTGAGGTGCTTGGATCAAGGTCAGGAGATCCAGACAAGCCTGATCAACATGGTGAAACCCCTCCTCTACTAATATACATAAAATTGGCAGAGCGTGGTAGTGCGTGCCTGTAGTCCCAGTTACTTGGGAGGCTGAGGTAGGGGAATTGCTTGAACCCAGGAGGCACAGGTTGCCATGAGCCAAGATGACACCACTGCACTCCAGCCTTGCGACAGAGCAAGACACTGTCTAAGAAAAAAAAAAAAAAAAAAAGTTCTGTTTTTTTTTTCCTAAGGTCACAAAGCTATGTGAATGTCAAACCACATAAACAGAACATGTCTATACATGTACGTACACATGTAAGTACAGTAATCTGCAGACTTAGTCTTCTATTCCTCCCTACCAAATAAGATAAAGAAGGACCCTTCAGGTAATTCTGGCTCCTAGCTGTATCAATACACTTTTGGTCTTTGAGTTTTCTCAGCTAAGGTATCGGAATTTGTAGATGACAGGAAGCAGCTTTGATTTTATCCATTCTGGATTTGTAACACACAGAAACTATGAACGTAACATAATGGTGGTGGTTGTTGTAAACCACTAAGTTAAGAGAGAGAGATTGTACAATAATGGAAACTGGAATAAAAGTTATTGCCAGTAAAAGGAAATTGGTTGAAATAAAATTTTCAGCAGCTTGTTAGTTTAGATTCAAAGTTTAAATCAAAGATAGTATACATTTTGTATAACTCGAGAAATCATGGATTAATCTAGAATAAGAAAGCATTGCTTTATTTTTCTTCCATATTTCCTTGATATTTTTCAGGCATTTTAATTTTGTTTAGGCTTTGCCTTCAAAGGAAATATTGTGTTGAAATTAATAGAAATCTTATTTCCGAAATAATCCAATACATGTGTGAAGAAAATCTAACATGTTCTGAGACCAAGTTATACTTTCACCATTAAAGCCAACCTGCTAAACTGCAGAAGCAAATTGTATTTATTTATTCATTTTTGGAGACGTGGTCTCTCTCTGTCACTCAGAGTGGAGTGGTGCATTCATGGCTCATAGCAGCCAAAACCTCCCAGGCTCAAGCAATTCTCCCACCTCAGCCTCCCAAGTAGCTGGGACTACAGGTGTGCACCTCCATATATGGCTAACATTTTAAAAATTTTTTATAGAGATGAGGTTTCACCATGTTGCCCAGGCAAGTGAAGCAAGTTTCAATCGACAAACAAATCCAAAGCAACACCCAAAGATTTTGTTTTTATTCACTAGTTCCTGATGAGATATTTCTCTTTGTTGGTGATTCAAAAACTTCCAACTCAGTTGCCTAGAAACATTTCGAATACGCCTCCTACATTGAGAGAAAATCATCTTGAATTTTGTCTTAATTTTTTCTTTACATGTTTCCATAAATGTATGAAATCATTTCACTCTAAGTGGAAAATAAAAATCGATCAATTCTTTGCATGAAATGACATCTTGGCAAAAGTAAGAAGTTGCTATCTTTGCTCAAACAGAAAGAAAAAAATGTTACTAAGTCATCTGAGTTTTTGAATAGCTTACAAAAAAACTATAAAATCTTATTTTCCTGTAGCTTCTACAAAGATGATATTACTGCCTTAGAAAGTTAACTGCATAGCATTATATAACAAACATAATTGTGTCTATAATAATAAGAATATTGAAATAGAAAAATAGTACATCAAAATATATGAATTATACATCATATTTTAAGTAAGTATGTCAAAATATACTTCTGGTAGTTAAAAAAAAGTCCTTAAAATGTAAACTTCTAAAAATAATTTTTTTTTTGGTATCTAAAATATTTATTATTATTATTATCTTTTTAATATTATACTTTAAGTTCTAGGGTACATGTGCACAACGTGCAGGTTTGCTACATATGTATACCTGTGCCATGTTGGTGTGCTGCAACCATCAACTCGTCAGCACCCATCAACTCGTCATTTACATCAGGTATAACTCCCAATGCAATCCTTCCCACCTCCCACCTCCCCATAATAGGCCCCGGTGTGTGATGTTCCCCTTCCTGAGTCCAAGTGATCTCATTGTTCAGTTCCCACCTATGAGTGAGAACATGCGGTGTTTGGTTTTCTGCTCTTGCGATAGTTTGCTGAGAATGATGGTTTCCAGCTGCATCCATGCCCCTACAAAGGATACGAACTCATCCTTTTTGATGGCTGCATAGTATTCCATGGTGTATATGTGCCACATTTTCTTAATCCAGTCTGTCACTGATGGACATTTGGGTTGATTCCAAGTTGTGCTCTTGTGAATAGTGCTGCAATGAACATACGTGTGCATGTGTCTTTATAGCAGCATGATTTATAATCCTTTGGGTATATATCCAGTAATGGGATGGATGGGTCATATGGTACTTCTAGTTCTAGATCCTTGAGGAATCACCATACTGTATTCCATAAAGGTTGAACTAGCTTACAATCCAACCAACAGTGTAAAAGTGTTCCTATTTCTCCACATCCTCTCCAGCACCTGTTGTTTCCTGACTTTTTAATGATTGCCATTCTAACTGGTGTGAGATGGTATCTCATTGTGGTTTTGATTTGCATTTCTCTGATGGCCAGTGATGATGAGTATTTTTTCATGTGTCTGTTGGCTGTATGCATGTCTTCTTTTGAGAAATGTCTGTTCATATTCTTTGCCCACTTTTTGATGGGGTTGTTTGTTTTTTTCTTGTAAATTTGTTTGAGTTCTTTGTAGGTTCTGGATATGAGTCCTTTGTCAGATGAGTAGATTGTAAAAATTTTCTCCCATTCTGTAGGTTGCCTATTCACTCTGATGATAGTATCTTTTGCTGTGCAGAAGCTCTTTAGTTTAATTAGATCCCATTTGTCAATTTTGTCTTTTGTTGCCGTTGCTTTTGATGTTTTAGACATGAAGTCTTTGCCCATGCCTATGTCCTAAATGGTATTACCTAGGTTTTCTTAGAGGGTTTTTATGGTATTAGGTCTAACATTTAAGTCTCTAATCCATCTTGAATTAATTTTCGTATAAGGAGTAAGGAAAGGATCCAGTTTCAGCTTTCTACTTATGGCTAGCCAATTTTCCCAGCACCATTTATTCAATAGGGAATCCTTTCCCCATTTCTTGTTTCTCTCAGGTTTGTCAAAGATCAGATGGCTGTAGATGTGTGGTATTATTTCTGAGGACTCTGTTCTGTTCCATTGGTCTATATCTCTGTTTTGGTACCAGTACCATGCTGTTTTGGTTACTGTAGCCTTGTAGTATAGTTTGAAGTCAGGCAGCGTGATGCCTCCAGCTTTGTTCTTTTGATTTAGGATTGTCTTGGCAATGCGAGCTCTTTTTTGGTTCCTTATGAACTTTAAAGCAGTTTTTTCCAATTCTGTGAAGAAACTCATTGGTAGCTTGATGGGGATGGCATTGAATCTATAAATTACCTTGGGCAGTATGGCCATTTTCATGATATTGATTCTTCGTATCTATGAGCATGCATGGTATGTTCTTCCATTTTTTTATGTCTTCTTTTATTTCACTGAGCAGTGGTTTGTAGTTCTCCCTGAAGAGGTCCTTTACATCCCTTGTAAGTTGGATTCCTAGGTATTTTATTCTCTTTGAAGCAATTGTGAATGGAAGTTCATTAATGATTTGGCTCTTTGTTTGTCTGTTACTGGTGTATAAGAATGCTTGTGATTTTTGCACGTTAATTTTGTATCCTGAGACTTTGCTGAAGTTGCTTATCAGCTTAAGGAGATTTTGGGCTGAGATGATGGGGTTTTTTAAGTATACAATCATGTCATCTGCAAAGAGGGACAATTTGACTTCATCTTTTCCTAACTGAATACCCTTGATTTCTTTCTCAAGGGTATTGCCTGATTGCCCTAGAGAGAACTTCCAACACTATGTTGAATAACAGTGATGAGAGAGGGCATCCCTGTCTTGTGCCAGTTTTCAAAGGGAATGCTTCCAGTTTTTGCCCATTCAGTATAATATTGGCTGTGGATTTGTCATAAATAGCTCTTATTTTGAGATACATTCCATCAATACCTAGTTTATCGAGAGTTTTTAGCATGAAGGGCTGTTGAATTTTGTCAAAGGCCTTTTCTGCATCTATTGAGATAATCATGTGGTTTTTGTCTTTGGTTCTGTTTATATTCTGGATTACATTTATTGATTTGCATATGTTGAACCAGCCTTGCATCCCAGGGATGAAGCCAACTTGATCGTGGTGGATAAGCTTTTTGATGTGCTGCTGGATTCGGTTTGCCAGTATTTTATTGAGGATTTTGCATCGATGTTCATCAGAGATATTGGTCTAAAATTCTCTTTTATTCTTGTGTCTCTGTAGGCTTTGGTATCAGGATTATGTTGGCCTCATAAAATGAGTTAGGGAGGATTCCCTCTTTTTCTATTGATTGGAATGATTTCAGAAGGAATGGTACCAGCTCCTCCATGTACCTCTGGTAGAATTCAGCTGTGAATCCATCTGGTCCTGGTCTTTTTTTGGTTGGTAGGCTATTAATTATTGCCTCAATTTCAGAGCCTCCTATTGGTCTATTCAGGGATTCAACTTCTTCCTGGTTTAGTCTTCGGAGAGTGTAAGTGTCCAGGAAATTTTCCATTTCTTCTAGGTTTTCTAGTTTATTTGCATAGAGGTGTTTATAGTATTCTCTGATGGTAGTTTGTATTTCTGTGGGGTTGGTGGTGATATCCCCTTTATCATTTTTTATTGCATCTGTTTTATTCTTCTCTTTTCTTCTTTATTAGTCTTGCTAGCAGTCTATCAATTTTGTTGATCTTTTCAAAAAACCAACTCCTGGATTCATTGCTTTTTCGGAGGTTTTTTTTTTTTTGTGTCTCTATCTCCTTCAGTTCTGCTCTGATCTTAGTTATTTCTTGCCTTCTGCTAGCTTTTGAATGTGTTTGCTCTTGCTTCTCTAGTTCTTTTAATTGTGATGTTAGAGTGTCAATTTTAGATCTTTCCTGCTTTCTCTTGTGGGCATTTAGTGCTATGAGTTTCCTGCTACACACTGCTTTAAATGTGTCCCAGATATTCTGGTATGTTGTATCTTTGTTCTCATTGGTTTCAAAGAACATCTTTATTTCTGCCTTCATTTCGTTATGGACTCAGTAGTCATTCAGGAGCAGGTTATTCAGTTTCCATATAGTTGAGCAGTTTTGATTGAGTTTCTTAGTCCTGAATTCTAGTTTGATTGCACTGTGGTCTGAGAGACAGTTTGTTATAATTTCTGTTCTTGTACATTTGCTGAGGAATGCTTTACTTCCAATTATGTGGTCAATTTTGGAATAAGTGCCATGTGGTGCTGAGAAGAATGTATATTCTGTTGATTTGGGGTGGAGAGTTCTGTAGCTGTCTGTTAGGTCCTCTTGGTGCAGAGTTGAGTTCAATTCCTGGATATCCTTGTTAACTTTCTGTCTCGTTGATCTGTCTAATGTTGACAGTGGGGTGTTGAAGTCTCCCATTATTATTGTATGGGAGTCTAAATCTCTTTGTAAGTCTCTAAGGACTTGCTTTATGAGTCTGGGTGCTCCTGTATTGGGCATATATATATTTAGGATAGTTAGCTCTTCCTGTTGAATTGATCCCTTTACCATTATGTAATGGCCTTCTTTGTCTCTTTTCATCTTTGATGGTTTAAAGTCTGCTTTATCAGAGACTAGGATTGCAACCCTTGCTTTTTTTTTGTTCTCCATTTGCTTGGTAGATCTTCCTCCATCCCTTTATTTTGAGCCTATGTGTGTGTCTGCATGTGAGATGGGTCTCCTGAATACAGCAGACTGATGGGTCTTGACTCTTTATCCAATTTGCCAGTCTGTGTCGTTTAATTGGACCATTTAGTCCATTTATATTTAAGGTTTATATTATTATGTGTTAACTTGATCCTGTCATTATGATATTAGCTGGTTATTTTGCTTGTTAGTTGATGCAGTTTCTTCCTAGCATCGATGGTCTTTACATTTTGGCATGTTTTTGCAATGGCTGGTACTGGTTGTTCCTTTCCATGTTTAGTGCTTCCTTCAGGATCTCTTGTAGGGCAGGCCTGGTGGTGACAAAATCTCTAAGCATTTGCTTGTCTGTAAAGGATTTTATTTCTCCTTCACTTATGAAACTTAGTTTGGCTGGATATGAAATTCTGGGTTTAAAATTCTTTTCTTTAAGAATGTTGAATATTGGCCCCCACTCTCTTCTGGCTTGTAAAGTTTCTGCTGAGAGATCTGCTGTTAGTCTGATGGGCTTCCCTTTGTGGGTATCCCAACCTTTCTCTCTGGCTGCCCTTAACAGTTTTTCCTTCATTTCAACTTTAGTGACTCTGGCTATTATGTGTCTTGGAGTTTCTCTTCTCGAGGAATATCTTTGTGGCATTCTCTGTATATCCTGAATTTGAATGTTGGCCTGCCTTACTAGGTTGGGGAAGTTCTCCTGGATGATATCCTGAAGAGTGTTTTCCAACTTGATTCCATTTTCCCCCTCACTTTCAGGCACCCCTATCAGACGTAGATTTGGTCTTTTCACATAATCCCATACTTCTTGAAGGCTTTGTTCATTTCTTTTTCCTCTTTTTTCTTTAGACTTCTCTTCTGGCTTAATTTCATTTATTTGATCCTCAATCGCTGATACTCTTTCTTCCAGTTGATCGAGTCGGTTACTGAAGGTTGTGCATTTGTCACGTATTTCTCGTGTCATGGTTTTTATCTCTGTCAGTTCATTTATGGCCTTCTCTGCATTGATTATTTTACTTATCCATTCTTCCATTCTTTTTTCAAGATTTTTAGTTTCTTTGCACTGGGTACGTAATTCCTTCTTTAGGTCTGAGAAGTTTGATGGACTGAAACCTTCTTCTCTCAAGTCGTCAAAGTCATTCTCCGTCCAGCTTTGATCCGTTGCTGGTGATGAGCTGCGTTCCTTTGGAGGGGAAGATGTGCTCTTATTTTTTGAATTTCCAGCTTTTGCTTTTTCCCCATCTTTGTGGTTTTATCTGCCTTTGGTCTTTGATGATGGTGACATACTGATGGGGTTTTGGTGTGGGTGTCCTTCCTGTTTGTTAGTTTTCCTTCTAACAGTCAGGACCCTCAGCTATAGGTCTGTTGGAGATTGCTTGAGGTCCACTCCAGAACCTGTTTGCCTGGGTATCAGCAGCAGAGCCTGCAGAAGATAGAATATTGCTGAACAGTGAGTGTACCTGTCTGATTCTTGCTTTGGAAGATTCGTCTCAGAAGTGTACCCCACCGTGTGAAGAGTGGGATGTCGGTCTGCACCTAGTGGGGGATGTCTCCCAGTTAGGCTACTCAGGGGTCAGGGACCCACTTAAGCAGGCAGTCTGTCCATTCTCAGAGCTCAACCTCCATTTTGGGAGATCCACTGCTGTCTTCAAATCTGTCAGAAAGGGTCATTTGCGTCTGCAGAGGTTTCTGCTGCTTTTTGTTTATTGTTTAGCTTTGCCCTGTCCCCAGAGGTGGAGTCTACAGAGACAGGTAGGCTTCCTTGAGCTGCTGTGGGCTCCACCCAGTTAGAGCTTCCCAGCAACTTTGTTTACCTACTTAAGCCTCAGCAATGGTGGGTGCCCCTCCCCCAGCCTCGCTGCTGCCTTGCAGTTAG
Organism: Macaca nemestrina; assembly: GCF_043159975.1. NCBI lineage: Eukaryota > Metazoa > Chordata > Mammalia > Primates > Cercopithecidae > Macaca > Macaca nemestrina. The sequence continues at coordinate 123,293,022 of NC_092127.1, read as the reverse complement.
ATCACAGACTGCTGTGCTAGCAATGAGGGAGGCTCCGTGGGTGTGGGACCCTCCCGGCCAGGTGTGGGATATAATCTCCTGGTGTGCCGTTTGCTAAGACCCTTGGTAAAGTGCAGTATTGGGGTAGTTACCCGATTTTCCAGTTGTTGTGTGTCTCAGTTCCCCCGTCTAGGAAAAGGGATTCCCGTCCCCCTTGCGCTTCCCAGGCGAGGCAATGCCTGGCCCTGCTTCAGCTCTCTTGGGCTGGTCGGGCTGCAGCAGCTGACCAGCACCAATTGTCCAGCACTCCCTAGTGTGATGAACGTGGTTCCTCCATCAAAAATTCAGAAGTCACCCATCTTCTGTGTCGCTGGTGCTGGGAGCTGGAGACTGGAGCTGTTCTTATTCTTCTAAAAATAATTTTAAGACAGTTCATTTATTTAAAACAAAAATTAGGCAGAAATTTAATCATTATTGTTCTGATTTAACACATGATATGTTTTTATTTTATTTCAGTCCTACATATAAATATTTATTAATTATAAATAGATGGAATTCTAAAATTTAAAATCTTTTGCTATGCTTATTTATCCTTACCACTTAATATTACCTATATATCTATTCTCATAATTGTCATTTAAAATTATTTTAATGATATCATGTTCTGCATAGATAAACCAAAATTAATAACCATTAACTATTGGGTTCTAGGCAATGTCTCACTTTATAAATAATGCCCTGTGAAATATCTATATCTATGCACATATGCTGTCTTGACCATTCTTTAAATTATTTCCTTGGAGTGGTTGCTAGAAGTGACATTGTATGTGCCATATATACAAGAAACCTATATAACCCTTTATGCATTTTTAACTTACTGCTTTCTAGACTTTTTTTTTTTATTATTATACTTTTAGTTCCAGGATATGTGTGCAGAACTTGCAGGTTTGTTGCATAGGTATACATGTGCCATGGAGGTTTACTGCACCCATCAATACATCATCTAGGTTTTAAACCCAGCATGTGTTAGGTATTTATCCTAATGCTTTCCCTCCTACTGCCTCCCACCTTCTTATAGGCCCTGGTGTGTGATGGTCCCCTCCCTGTGTCCAAGTGTTCTCATTGTTCAACTCCCACTTATGAGTGAGAACATGCAGTGTTTGGTTTTCTGTTCCTGTGTTAGTTTGCCGAGAGTGATGGTTTCCAACTTCATCTATGTTCCTGCAAAGGACATGAACTCATCCTTTTTTATGGCTGCATAGTATTCCATAGTGTATATGTGCCATATTTTTTCTATCCAGTCTATTATTGATGAGCATTTGGGCTGGTTCCAAGTTTTTGCTATTGTGAATAGTGCTTCAGTAAACATATGTGTGCATGTGCCTTTATAATAGAATGATTTATAATCCTTTGGGTATATGTCCAGTAATGAGATTGCTGCATCAAATGCTATTTCTGGTTCTAGATCTTTGTGGAATCATCACACTGTCTTCCACAATGGTTAAACTAATTTACACTTGTGCCAACAGTGTAAAAGTGTTCCTATTTCTCCATATTCTCTCCAGCATCTGTTGTTTCCTGACTTTTTAATAATCACCATTTCAACTGGCATGAGATGGTACTTCATTGTGGTATTGATTTGTATTTCTCTAATGATCAGTGATGATGAGCTTTTTTTTCACATGTTTCTTGGCTGCATAAATGTCTTCTATTGAGAAATGTGTGTTCATATCCTTCAACCACTTTTGATGGGGTTGTTTTTTTCTTGAAATTTAAGTTCCTTGTAGATACTGGATATTAGTTTTTTGTCCGATGGATAGACTGCAAAGATTTTCTCCTATTCTGTAGGTTGCCTGTTCACTCAGATGATAGTTTCCTTTACTGTGAAGAAGCTCTTTAGTTTAATTAGATCTCATTTGTTAATTTTGGCTTTTGCTGCGATTGCTTTTGCTGTTTTAGTCATGAAGTCTTTGCCAATGCCTATGTCATGAATGGCATTGCCTTGGTTTTCTTCTATGGCTTTTATGGTTTTAGGCCTTACATTTAAGTCTTTAATCCATCCTGAGTTAATTTTTTTATAAAGTGTAAGAAACTGGTCCAATTTCTGTTTTCTGCATAAGCAGTTTTCCCAGTACCATTTATTTAATAGGGAATCCTTTCCTATTGCTTGTTTTTGTCAGGGTTGTCAAAGATCAGATGGTTGTAGATGTGTGGCATTATTTCAGAGGCCTCTGTCCTGTTACATTGGTCTATATATCTCTTTTGGCACCATACCATGCTGTTTTGGTTACTGTAGTCTTGAAGTATAGTTTGAAGTCAGGTAGCATGATGCCTCCAGCTTTGTTCATTTTGCTTAGAATTGTCTTTGCTATACAGGCTCTTTTTTGGTTCCATATGCAATTTAAAGTAGTTTTTTCTAGTTATGTGAAGAAAGTCAAAGGTAGCTTGATGGGAATGGGACACAGCTAACATAGTGTTAAGAGGAAAATTTGTAGTGCTAAATGCCCACATCAGAAAGTGGAAAGATCTAAAATCAACATCCTAACATCACAATTAAAAGAACTAGAAAACCAAGAGCAAACAAATTCAAAAGCTAGCAGAAGACAGGAAATAACTGCAAGCACATTCAAAAGCTAGCAGAAGACAGGAAATAACTAAGATCAGAGCAGAACTGAAGGAGATAGAGACATGAAAAACTCTTCAAAAAATCAATGAATCCAGGAGCTCATTTTTTGAAAAGATTAACAAAATAGATAGATCACTATCTAGAATAATAAATAAGAAAAGAGAGAATAATCAAATACATGCAATAAAAATGATAAAAGGGAGATCACCACTGATCCCACAGAAATACAAATTACCATCAGAGAATACTACAGACATCTCTATGCAAATAAACTAGAAAATCTAGAAGAAATGGATAAATTCCTGGACACAGACACCTTCCCAAGGCTAAATCAGGAAGAAGTCAAATCCCTGAATAGACCAATAACAAGTTCTGAAATAGAGGCAGTAATGAATTGCCTTGCCTGCCAATCAAAAAAAAAAAAAAAAAAGAAGCAGCCTAGGACCAGATGGATTAACATCGAATTCTACAAAGAGGACAATGGTACAAAGAGGAGCTTGTACCGTTCCTTCTGAAACTATTCCAAAAAATAGAAAAAGAGGGACTCCTCCCTAACTCATTGTATGAGGCCAGCATCATCCTGATACCAAAACCTGGCAGAGACACAATAAAAAGAGAATTTCAGGCCAATATCCCTGATGAATGTCAATGTGAAAATCCTCAATTAGAAACTGGCAAACTGAATCCATCAGCACATCGAACACAAGTTATCCACCACGATCAAGTCATCTTCATTTCTGGGATGCAAGGCTGGTTCAGCATATTCAAATCGATAAATGTAATCCATCACATAAACAGAACCAGTGACAAAAACCACATGATTATCTCAATAGATGTAGAAAAGGCCTTCGGTAAAATTAAACACCTCTTCATGCTAAAAACACTCAATAAACTAGGTGTTGATGGAATATGTCTCAAAATAATGAGAGCTGTTTATGAAAAACCCATAGCCAATATCATACTGAATGGGCAAAAGCTGGAAGCATTCCCTTTGAAAACTGGCACAAGACAAGGATGCCCTCTCTCACCACTCCTATTCAACATGGTATTAGAAGTTCTGGCCAGGGCAATCAGGCAGGAGAAATAAATAAAGGGTTTTCAAATAGGAAGAGAGTAAGTCAAATTGTCTCTGTTTGCAGATGACCTGATTGTATATTTAGAAAACCCCATTGTCTCAGCCCAAAAACTCCTTAAGCTGATAAGCAACTTCAGCAGTCTCAGGACACAAAATCAATGTGCAAAATCATAGGCATTCCTATACACTAATAACAGACAATCAGAGACCCAAATCATGAGTGAATTCCCATTCACAATTGCTACAACGAAAATGAAATACCTAGGAATACTAGTTACAAGGGATATGAAGGACCTCTTCAAGAACTACAAACCTTTCTCAAGGCAATAAGAGAGGATACAAACAAATAGAAAAACATTACATGCTCATAGATAGGAAGAATATCATGAAAATATCGTGAAAATGTCCATACTGCCCAATGTAATTTATAGATTCTGTGAAAATCCTCTCTCTATATATATAGTTGCTTGTCAGTTAGTTTTGCTTCTAACATATTAAGAACATTTAACATAAAGGCATACCTCAGAGAAATTGTAGATTCATTTTCAGGCTGACTTAATAAAGCAAATACTGCATGAAACGGAGTCCTACAAATTTTTTGGCTTCCCAGTGAACATAAATGTTATGTTTCTACTAGATTGTAGCCTATTAAGTGTTTAACAGGCATTTTACTTACCTCAATTAAAAATACTTTATTTCTAAAAAATGCTAATGGTCATGTGAGTGTTAGGAATTCATAAGTTTTGCTGGTGGAGGGTTTTGCCTCAAAGTTGATGGCTGCTGATTGATCAAGGTGGTGGTTACTGAAGGTTGGAGTGGTTGTGGAAATTTCTTAAAATAAGACAACAATGTGTGACTCTTCGTTTCTCAAAATATTTCTCTGTAGCATGTGATGCTGTTTTATAACATTTTCCCCGCAGTAGAACTTTGTTCAAATTAGAATCAATTTTCTCCAATTTTTCCACTGCTTTATCGATTAAGTTGATGTAATATATAATATGAATTCTTTGTTATCATTTCGACAGTGTTAACAGCATCTTCACTGAGATTATATTCTACCTCAAGAAACCACTTTCTTTGTTCTTCCATAAGAAGCAATTTCTCTTCTGTTCAAGTTCAATCATGACAGTGCAGTGATCCAGACACATCTTCAGGCTCCACGTCTAATTCTAGTTCTCTTGTTATTTCCATCATATTTGCAGTTACTTCCTCCACTATTCTTGCCCCTCAAAGCCATCAATGTGGGTTTGAATAAATTTCTTTTGAACTCCTATTAATGTCGATATTTTGTCCTTATGAATTATGAATGTTCTTAATGACATCTAGAATGATAAATGTTTTTTCCAGAAACTTTTCAAGTTATTTGCCCAGATCCATCAGAGGAATTACTATTTATAGCAGCAATAGTCTTATAAAATGTATATCTTAAGTAATAAGACTTGAAAGTTTAAATTATTACTTGATCTATAGGCTGCAGAATAGATGTTGTGGTAGCAAACTTGAGAATGACATGAATTTGTGTGTATATCTCCATTAGAGCTCTTGGGTGACCAGATGTGTTGTCAATCAAAAATAATATTTTAAAAGAATTTTTTTTTCTAAGCAGTTGGCAAAATAGTGGGCTTACAATATTCAATAAGCCATGATTTAAATAGATGTGTTGGTAGTCAGGTTTTGTTGTTCCATCTATAGAGAGCAGGCAGATTATTAGATTTATATACTTAACATGATTCTTTTAGGGCCATGGAATTTTCAGTATAATGAATGACATTGATTTCATCTTAAAATCATCAACTGCATTAGCCCCTAATAAAGGAATCAGCCTGTGTTTTGAAGCACTGGACCCAGGCATTGACTTTTCCTCTCTAGCTATGAAAGTCCTAAATGCTCTCTTTTTCCAATAAGGCTAACTACATTGAAAATCTTTTTATTTTATTTTATTTTATTTTTATTATTATACTTTGAGTTCTAGGGTACATGTGCATAACGTGCAGGTTTGTTACATATGTATACTTGTGCCATGTTGGTGTGCTGCAGCCATCAACTCGTCAGCACCCATCAACTCGATATAAAAGCTGCCGTAAGTTATCCAGAAGATCAAGCTAAGATCACTGATGAAGGTGGTTACACTAAACAATAGATTTTCAGTGTAGTTTATTTTCAATGTAGTAAATAAATAAATAAACTACATTGAAAATCTATTGTTTAGTGTAACCACCTTCATCAGTGATCTTAGCTTGATTTTCTGGATAACTTACAGCAGCTTTTATATTGATATATGTTACCTCCCCTTACACTTTTATGTTATGGGAAATGTCTTCTTTCCTTAAATTTTATGAACCAAATTCTGCTAGCTTCAAACTTGTTTTCTGTATCTTCTTCACCTCTCTCAGCTTTCATAGAATTAAAGAGAGTTAGAACCTTGTTCTAGATCAGACTTTGTCTTAAACTAATGCCATGGCTTGTTTGATCTTATATCCATACTACTACAGCTTTCTCCATGTTAGTAATAAGGTTATTTCATTTTCTTATCGTGTGTGTTCATGGCAGTAGCATTTTTAATTTATTTCAATAACTTTTTTCATATTCATAACTTAGATAACTGTGGCACAAGAGGCCTAGTTTTCTTCTATCTTGACTTTCAACATACCTTTCTTACTATGTTTAATTATTGATAGCTTTTGATACAAAATGAGAGACAGGTGACTCTTTCTTTCACTTGAACAATTACAGACCATTGTAGGCTTAATAATTGGCCTAATTTCAATACTGTTGTGTCTCAGGGAATAGGGCAGCTTAAGGAGGAAAAAGACTAGGGAACAGTCAGTTAGTAGAGCAGTCACTACATAGAACACTTAACAATTGAGTTTACCATTTTATATGGGCACAGTTTGTGGTGCCCCCTCAAAATTACAATAATAACATTACAGATAGGTAGTCACAGAACACATTAATGGATATGATAATGAAAACAGTTTTCAATATTGTGAGAATTACCAAAATGTGATGCAGAGATGTGAAATAAACCCATGCTATTAGAAAAGTGGTGCTCATAGGCTTTCTGTATGTAAGGTTGCCATGATCCTGAAATTTCTGGAAAATGCAGTATTTATCAGGTACAATAAAATGAGGTGTGTCTACATATGTCTTATCTATCATTTTAACCTTGGCAGTTAGAACAGTACTTGGCACATAGTAAATCCTTATATACAACTGTTAAAGTTAAAGAAGTAAACACATATGATAAAGACTAGCACTATGTGTGTCCTCTTAAAATTTATTTTAATCAAGCATACTTTTAGAAATAATTATTCAATTTAATATGGTCTATATGTAGTGAAGTTTACACTTAAAGGCACTTTTATGGACATTTTCTAATTATCATTTTAACCTTTATAATTTCCATTTTATCAGAAGTAAGCTTACTACAGAAGTTTTATTAAACACTGATTGTGCACAGCTCCATGGAGATTAGATCTTTATAAAAACTCTATATAGCTATTTGGACTACATGTCTCCAATCTTAAAATTATATTTCTGCATAAAATATCCTACAAAAATTAGAAATTTAAAAAACTCATATTTTCTAAGAAAAAAGTATAATTTTACTATGTTAGGCTTTTATGGAAGATAATTTAGCATTTATTGTTACCAAGAACATAAGAGTAGAGAGCTGTTTATTTGGAGTAGGTTTTGGATTCAGTTCATCTCTCTACAATTTTGATAAAAGCAGTGAAAATTACTACCATTGCAGTTGCTTGATTGTAGTCCATTATAATGGGATTAACATAAAACATCTTGAGAAACATTTCAAAGTAATAAGTTTTACAGAGTAATATGATTTGAAGCTGACTGTCACTAAACAAATACTGTGCCAACCAGCAATATTGAATTAGAACAGGGATTTCTTATTTAGATCTTAAGGATTGTTAACTAAATTTGCTTGTCTTAACTCAATTTTAAGTAGTTCAGAGAAAGAAAAATGGGCAAAGGAACATCTCTTATTATAACTAGAACATGCTATGAAGTATAATCTAAAATTTAAAATAGAAAATAATTTTGTTACAAACATTTTAAGTAGATGAAAGAGAAATGTTGTTTTCATATTATGTTTCAGATTACAAATTTTGAAAAATTTATCAAAGAACATTTAATGGCTGAATGCAGATAATGCAAAATGTATATGACCTGAAATTAATTGGAAATAATATAGAGAAGAGTATAAAAATATAGAATATTTTATTCCAGGATTAAATTTTCTTATTTTAAAATAAAGAGGTTTAAATTGTGAATATATTAGACATAAAACTATGATTTTTATAGAAAGTCATTCATGTGCAGGGGAAAAGGCATATGAGAAGGGTTAAGAAGAATAAAATAGAAGGTTGCTTATAGGCTTTTCAAGAAAAATAGCAAATTGAACCAAGAAGAGTTAGCTTGTAATTTTTTTTCTTTTCTGTTCTAATGAGAAAGAAGTAAAAAGATAAAGAAATAAATAAGACATTAGAAAGATGGATGACTAGAGGTAACTAATGCTCATCCCCTTCTCCCCCCCAAAAAAAAGGACCAAAAAAAAGAAAATTTTGACTAGAGTGACTCAAATAGATTGTTTGACTATAGCAAGCGAGTAACAGAAAATTTGCGGTGCAAAGAAATTCAATATGGTCACATGGAGAATGGAACAAAACACCCTTCCACTGCCACTTTGCTTCTTCAGTTGGGGACAACTTAAAATAAGGAGGGACTTCTCCCTATGAGGAAGAGGTAAGCTGGAGGACCCCAGCAGTTCCATTACCACTGCAGAAAGCTGAACTCTTTGATACTGGAGATCGTTGCAGTATTTCAATCTGCTATTGTGATTCATCATCTTAAAACCAGAGCCACTGCTAGAGTACATCCTGTTCTGATGGCCAGTAGCTACTGCATCTCACCATTTCTGATTCTCCACTGTCATTGCACCATGCTCAAATATGATAGGATTCCATTCCCATTTAAGCTGCCGCAGCTCACTAACCCAGAGTATAAGCTGTTGAGGGGGCATTTCTTTATCCCCATCCCAGTGACTGCTCTGCTCATTCCTACTACTCACAGCCTAAGCCCAGTAGAATAGCCATGATGCTGATGCACAATCCCTTATGGCCCTCTGTCCTCTAGGGAACATGCAGTATGATCGAGTAGGGTGGCTGACCCTGAGTTATAGGAGTAGCCACACCCCTTCCATACACAAAGCAGCCTGGTGTCCTGCACCCAGGAAAGCCACACCTAATCCAGCAGAGCAGCTGTATCCTATCAGCATGAAAACTGACCTGGCACCAAGCCCCTAGGGAGGCCACATTCAAGAGGGTGGAGTGCCGTGCCCATGGGTCACTGAAGCTCCTCAATGTAAAATAAGTCCACTGTCCTACGCAAAGAGAAGCCACACCCAAGAGAGAGAATGGCTATGTCCCTTTGGCACCCAAACCAGTCCAGCACCCCTAGGAAAGCTGTGCCCAAAGTGGTCAGGCAAAATCTACCTTGCTATCACCACTGTCAGAAACTCCTACAGCCAAGACCGTTAAGGCACACACAGTCATAGCTGATGTTATCTACAGCTAAAGAAGTGACATGGAGACAATACTACGGCACCCATCTGGGACCATAGCCAACACACTATATCCAGTTGATCCAAGAACCATCTACCACCTTTCCCTATAAAAACCATTCTATAAAATTGGGAGAGGTGACTGTTCTACCAAATGCTCATGTATCAATGCAGTGATATAAGAAGTGTAAAAAAGCAGAAAACACACCACCACCAAAGGAACACACTATTTCTACAGCAACTTAGGCCTCCAAAATGAAAATTTACTAATTGCCTACAAGGAATTCAAAATACAAATTTGTGAGTTAAAAGAATGCAAGCAGACAATACAATTTGAAGTCAGTAAAAAAATCCATTATCTAAATAAGAAATTTAACAAGGAAATAGACATTATAAAAACAAACCACACTGGAATGTGTAGCTGAATAATTCAATAAATAAAGAAAAAAATATATAGTTGGGAGCTTCAGTAGCAGAATACATCTAGCAGAAAAAAAGAATTTCTTAATTTTGTGACAGTCCTTTTGAAATAACTCCAGAAAAAAAAAAAAATGTAAACGAGTGAAGAAAATCTATGTGGGACTTATAGGACATCTGTAAGGGACCAAATTTTTTTATTATGGAGTTTTTAGAGGAACAAAAGATGAAGAAAGTCACAGAAAACCTACTTAACAAAATAATTCTGAAAACTTCCTAAATATTGGGAAAAATATGAACATCTAGATCCATGAGGCTCAAAAATCCCCAAACAGATTAAAGCCAAAGAGTTCTTCTAGGCAAATTGTCAAAAGTCAAAGACAGAAAATTGTAAAAGCAGCAAGAGAAAAATGTCAAGTCACATATAACAGAATCCCCATTAGTCTAACAATGAATACCCAGCAGAAACATTTCAGGTCAGAAGAAAATGGGATTATATATTCAAAATTTAAAAGAAAAAAAAAAATATATATATATATATACTGTAAGCCAAGAATACTACACTCAGCAAGTCTGTCCCTTCAGAAATGAAAGGTAAATAAAGTCTTTCTTGGATAAGTAAAAGTTGAGGGAATTCATCACCACTAGACCAGCCTTACAAAAAATGTTTGAGGTAGTGCTTCAACCAGAAGTGAAAGGACAACAATTACTATCACAAAAACATATGAAAGTGTATAGCTCTTGAAGTGTGTTTCCAGTTATTTAAGAACAACCATTAAATGTTATGATATTTTAGTCTCATTCTACTATGCCTTTCCTTTATGGTTAGAACTTTAAAGTATTTTTCACTCCAGTGCTACATGAACATTCATATAAAGCTTTCTCTATACTTTTGTAATTTCATTTTTATATTTACCTTTTAATTCACTTAAAGTTACCTTTGGTGTATGCTATAACATGGACCTAAAGTTTTTATTTCGAAATGATGTCAATTGTACAAACATCACTTGAAAAATAAACCACTTTTGTCCTTATTGAAAATAAAATCTTGATAATGTACAATAAAAATAAAGTATACAACTTACTGGTAGAGGTAAACGTATAATAAAATTCAGAATACTTAATTACTGTAATGGTGATGTATAAATCTTTCAAATCTCTAACATAAATGTTAAAAGCCAGAATGGTCAAAAATAACTTTAGCTACACAAAGATGTTAAAAGAATTCACAACATAAAAATATGTAAATTGTGGCAACAATTACATTTACCAAATATATACATTTACAAAAATATAAATCGTGTTGAGAGTAAATGTCTGGAATATTTGTATGTGACCATATTTAAATTGTTGTCAGCTTAAAAATGTATATTATAACTAAAATTTTTGAGTATGTTAGTCCCATGGTAATTACAAAGCAAAAATTACAGCAGATACATAAACAAGAAAGAGAATGAAATAAAAATTTACTATTACGGAAAATTACCAAACCACAAATGCAAACAAGAGATAAAGAAAGGTAAAATGGATGTACAAAACAACCAGAAATCAATCAACAAAATGTAAGAAGTTTGTACTTTTCAATAATAGTCTTGAATGTAGAAGGATTAGGCTCTCCAGTAAAAAGACATAGAGTATCTGAAGGTATAAATAAAAAAAAAGATCCAGCTATAGCTTGCCTGTGAGATACTCATTTTAGCTTTAAGGACACATAGTCTGAAAGTGAAGAGATGTAATAAGATATTCAATGCAAATAGTAGCCAGAAGAGAAAGGAGTGGCTATATTTATAAGAGATAAAATACACTTGAAGTCAAAAATTGCTACAAAAGACAAAGATGATCATTATTAAATAATAAATGGGCCAATTCATCAAGAGGACATAAAAATTTTACATGTATATGTACCCAACATTATAGCATTAAGATATATAAAGCTAATATTAATGGACATAAAAGAAGAAAGGGACAGCAATACAATATTAGTATGAGAGTTCAATACTCTTCTTTCTGCAGTGAATATATCAACTAGACAAAGAAATACTAAATATTGACCTGAATTGCATTTTAGATCAAAAAGTTGGAACAGACATATACAAACTTTTACTCAAGAGCAGAAGAATATATATACATATATATATATATATATTTAATGTATGTGGAATACTCTCCAGGATAGAACACATTAAGCCATAAAACAAGTCTTAACAAATTTAAGAAGATTGAAACCATTTTTAATATTGTTTCTGACCACACAGTGGTCTAGAAATCAATAACATTAGAATCTTGGAGCATTCACAAATATGTGAAAATTAAGGAACATGCTCCTGAAAAACTAATGGGCAAAAAGAGAAATTTAAAGGAAAATTAGGAAAATATCTTGAGACAAATGACTATTAAAACATAACATATCAAAACATGTGGTATGCAATAAAAGCAGCTCTAAGAAGGAAGTTTATAACAATAAGTGACTATATTAAAAAAGAAGAAAGACTTCAAAAATAAATGGATAAAAGTTATTCAACAGAGTTAGAAATAGAAGAACAGTCTGAACCTAAAGTTAACAGAAGAAAGAAAATAATAAAGATCAGAACAAACATGAATCAAATAGAGAAAAATAAAGCCCTATTAAAAAGTAAATAAAACCAAGAGTTGGTTCTTTGAAAAAATAAACAACATTGACACACTCTTAGCTAGCCTAAGCACAAAGAAAGAGGAGTCAAAGAAATAAAATCAGAAATGAAATTGGAGACATTATAAGAAATGCTTCAGAAGTAAAAACAATTATGATGAAAAATTATGAACAAATTAATTATGATATGCCAACCAATTTGATAACCTAAAGAAAAAGAATAAATTCCTAGAAAAACTAAAACCTTAAAAGATAAATCAAGAAGCTCAAAATATAAAACTTTAACAGATCAATAACAAATTAAAGAGATTAAAAAAATAACTAAAAACCTCAAAGAAAAGCCACTGACCACATGGCTTCACAGATGAATTCTACTAAATGTTCAGAGAAACATTTGTTACCAATACTTCTAAAATTCTTCCAAAAAATAGAGCTATCGTAATACATCCAAACACACTTTATAAGGCTAGCATAACCTTGATACCTAAACCAGACAAAAACACTACAAGAAAAGAAAACTACTAACAGATACCTCTGGTCCACATCAATGCAAAAATTTTCAATAAAATATTAGCAAACTGAATTCAGCAACACATAAAATATCTAAATTATGACAAAGTGGGATTAGTCTCTGGAATGCAAGGATGGTTTTACATATATGAACCAAACAATGTTCTATATTACATTAACAGAATAGAAGATAAAAACTACATGATCATCCTAAGTGATACAGAGAAATCATTTGACAAAGTTCAGCATCTTGCTTTGTAATAAAAACTTCTAATAGTGTAGGTATAGAAGAAATGTCCTTCAACACAATATTAGGCCATTTATTTAAAAAACCCACAGCTAACATTATGATTAATTAAGAATACTAGAAGTTTTTCCACTAAGATCTAGAAAAAGGTAGATTCCCACTTTCATCACTTGTATTCAACATAGGTCTGAAAGTACCAACAAAGGCAGACAAAAAAGAAAAAAAAAATGTACTAAATGACATTCAAACCAAAAAGGGAAAGTAAAATTGTCTCCATTTGCAAATTACATAATCCTCAAAGATTCCACAAATAAACTGTTATAACTAATAAATGAATTCAGTAAAGTTGCAGGATACAAAATCAACGTACAAAAATCAGTAGTGCTTTTATTCACTAATAAAGGCCTATCTGAAAAAAAAATCTCATTTATGAAAGCATTAAAAAAAACTAGGAATAAATTTAACTAATGATATGGAAGATTTGTACACCAAAAATCTATAAAATATTGATAAAAGAAATTGAAGAAGACACAAGTAAATGAAAAGATAGTCCATGTTCTTTGATGGGCTGAATTAATATTGTTAAAATGTCCATACTCTGAAAGCAATATACAGGTTTAACACAATTCCTCTCAAAAGTCTTAGGGCATGTTTCACCTAGATAGAAAAAAAAAATATCTAAAATTGGTATGAAATCACACACACACACACAAATACCAAATAGCCAAAGCAATAGTGAGAAAAAATGTTAAAGGTATTATACTTCATGGTTTAAAATTATACTACAAAGCTACAGCAATAAAAACCATATGGTTCTAGAATAAAAACAGAAACATGGATCAATGGAACAGAATACATAGCTGAGGAAGAAATCCAAATATATGTAGTCAACTAATCTTGAGAAATTAATCAAGAAGACACAATGGAAAATAAAAATCTCATCAATAAATGGTGCTGTGAAAGTTATTTCCACATGCAAAAGAATAAAACTGGACCAGTCTCTTATACCACACACAAAAATAAATTTTGAATGAAAAGAAAACATAAACTAAAATCTGAAGCCACAAAACTCCTAGAAGAGAAGACAAAGGAAAATCTCCTTGACATTGTCCTTGGCAATAATATTTTTGATATCACATTTTGAGCTCAGGCTATAAAATATAAAATAAATAAAAGGGACTATATCAAACTAAAACCCTGCACAACAAAGAAAAAAATCAACAAAATAAAAAGGCAACCTACTGATTAAGAAAAAATAATTGCAAACCTTATATCTGATGAGTTAATATCTAAAAATTATTAAAAACATTTACAATCTCAATAACAGAAAAACAAATACATAGATTAAAAGATGGACAAAATACCTGAATAGATATTTCTCTAAAGAAGACATAAAAATGGTTAACAAATGGTTTATAAAAGGAGCTCACAATCACTGATCATAAGGGAATTACTAATTTAAACCACTATGATAAATACCTCACACCCATAGCAAGAATGGTTATTAAAAAGACAGGAGATAAATGTTTGTAAAGGTGTAGAGAAAAGAAAACCCTAGTACACATTGGTGGAAATGTAGAGGTGGAAACAACTAAATGCACATTGGTGGACAAATGGATAAAGAAAACATGACATACATATGTACAATGGAATATTATGCAGCCTAAAAAATATCCTGAGATTTTCCACAATGTGGATGCACCTGGGAAACATTATGCTACGTGAAATAAAACAGACACAGAAAGAAAATTATTGAATGATTTCACATATGTGAAATGTTAAAATACATAGACACAGAGAATGAAACTTTCTTTAAATTACAGATGTGGGTGAGAGGAAATGGGGAGGTATAAATCAAAGAATACAAAATAGCAGATATATAAGATAAACAAGTCAAGACAACTGATGTACAATATGAAGGCTAAAGTTAATAAAATTGCACTGTATTAGGGATTTTTGTTAACATGATTGTAGCTGCTCTTGTCACACACACAAAAAGATGACAGATATGTTAATTGGCTTGAATATAGTAATCATTGTACTAACTATGTGTATCCCATAACATTATATTGCAAATCACAAATATATGCAATAAATGGAGGTTGTAGTGAGCTGAGATCTCACCACTGTACTCCAACCTGGAAGACAGAGAAAAAGACCCTTTCTCAAGAAAAACAAAACAAAGCAAAACAAAACAAAAGAAACCCTAAAATGTCTAATGATACATATTGCACAGTGATAAAGTGACTTGGTAAATAATTTTGTTTTTACTGAATATTTATAAAGTTTCCTAATATGTATGTATTTCACTTTTTACAAAGTACTGAGACATCTTGTAAATTTGTTTGAGTTCTTTGTAGGTTCTGGATATTAGCCCTTTGTCAGATGAGTAGATTGCAAAATTTTTCTCCCATTCTGTAGGTTGCCTGTTCACTCTGATGGTAGTGTCTTTTGCTGTGCAGAAGCTCTTTAGTTTAATTAGATCCCATTTGTCAATTTTGACTTTTGCTGCCGTTGCTTTTGGTGTTTTAGACATGAAATCTTTGCCCATGCCTATGTCCTGAATGGTACTACCTAGGTTTTCCTCTAGGATTTTTATGGTATTAGGTCTAACATTTAAGTCTCTAATCCATCTTGAATTAATTTTCGTATAAGGAGTAAGGAAAGGATCCAGTTTCAGCTTTCTACTTATGTCTAGCCAATTTTCCCAGCACCATTTATTAAATAGGGAATCCTTTCCCCATTTCTTGTTTCTCTCAGGTTTGTCAAAGATCAAATGGCTGTAGATGTGTGGTATTATTTCTGAGGACTCTGTTCTGTTCCATTGGTCTATATCTCTGTTTAGTGGGCAAAGGATATGAACAGACATTTCTCAAAAGAAGACATTCATACAGCCAACAGACACATGAAAAAATGCTCATCATCACTGGCCATCAGAGAAATGCAAATCAAAACCACAATGAGATACCATCTCACACCAGTTAGAATGGCAATCATTAAAAAGTCAGGAAACAACAGGTGCTGGAGAGGATGTGGAGAAATAGGAACACTTTTACACTGTTGGTGGGATTGTAAACTAGTTCAACCATTATGGAAAACAGTATGGCGATTCCTCAAGGATCTAGAACTAGATGTACCATATGACCCATCCATCCCATTACTGGGTATATACCCAAAGGATTATAAATCATGCTGCTGTAAAGACACATGCACACGTATGTTTATTGCAGCACTATTCACAATAGCAAAGACTTGGAATCAACCCAAATGTCCATCAGTGACAGATTGGATTAAGAAATTGTGGCACATATACACCATGGAATACTATGCAGCCATAAAAAAGGATGAGTTTGTGTCCTTTGTAGGGACTTGGATGCAGCTGGAATCCATCATTCTTAGCAAACTATCACAAGAACAGAAAACCAAACACCGCATGTTCTCACTCATAGGTGGGAACTGAACAATGAGATCACTCGGACTCAGGAAGGGGAACATCACACACCGGGGCCTATCATGGGGAGGGGGGAGGGGGGAGGGATTGCATTGGGAGTTATACCTGATGTAAATGACGAATTGATGGGTGCAGCACACCAACATGGCACAAGTATACATATGTAACAAACCTGCACGTTATGCACATGTACCCTACAACTTAAAGTATAATAATAATAAATAAATTAAAAAAAAAAGAATGGCACTAATCTTTCCATCACTAAAAAGTAAAAAAAAAAAAAAAAAGTACTGAGACATCATTTAAATGTATAGGCCTTCTATGATTACACAAAATAAAATAAACAGCATCACCTATGTACTCTTTTTACCAAAAATATTTAATTGAAATTTAATCAATTTCTTTCTTTCTTTTATTCTGAGACAGGGTCTCACTCTGTCACCCAGGCTGGAGTGCACTGGAGTGATCGAGGCTCACTGCAACCTCTGCCTCCCAGATTCAAGTGATTCTCTCACCTCTGCCTCCTAAGTAGCTGGGACTACAGGCATGCACCACCACATATAACTAATTTTTGTATTTTTAGCAGAGACAGAGTTTTACCATGGTGTCCAGGCTGGTCTCAAACTCTTGACCTCACATGATCCACCTGCCTCAGCCTCCCAAAGCGCTGAGATTACAGGCACAATCCACCATGCCTGGCCAATTTTTTCAATTTCATCAAAATTCTCCAATGTTTAATTTGGAGACATTATAGAGGATACAGAAGCAAATGAAAGATTAAAAGATGACCAAGTTAATATTAATTTGGCAAAACACTTGATTTTAGCAAACAAATTATAAAAGATATTTTGGGGACAATTAACCAAATTTGAATATGTTTGGGGCATATGGTAGTCAATGTCTTCATTAATAATGACATGAGATGCATGAAAAATATTTTAAAATGCAAAATCATCTTATTAAAAACATTGACTAGACAGTAAGGAAATTATCATACCAAAATTGAAGAGAATAGCAAAATCTAGAGAGGGGAGAGTTTCTAGATTTGTGACTGATTTTCTTGGTCAAATATGGTAATGAAAACAACTGTTAGCACTCAGCACAGGACTCTAAGACCTTACCGTTTCAGTGTGCTCTAAAGAAGTTCTAATTGTATTTGTATTTTTTGTAGACAATAGCTTTTTCCAGAAGGAGTTTCTATGACTGTACAGAAAGCAGATCAGAAGTCCTAGGGAATTAACAAGTCCTTGGAGCAGCCTTTAAAATATGAATGATGAAAATTAATATGTTAATAGTCTAGTTCCTTTGACCTTCAAGAGGAGTAATGCTGTATGTTTTATATATCATCTCCCAGATTCTCTCTGCAGACTTCAGTTGCTCACTGTAATAATTGGCTTAATGATATCCTCTTTATTGTCTTTCATTTTGTATATTAATCCTCACTTCCCTTCAAAGATTGCACTTGAATCATTTTCTCCAGCTCTGAATCCGTAGAAACCCACAAGAAGAGTTTTGGTACCAGACCTGGTCCTAAAAGAAAACCCTCAGCTTCTCAAGTTGGGTCCTTTGCTGACCATATGGCCAGGACCATAATGTTGATGTTAAATGTAGGTGGTTATTTTGTATCAGCCCTCTCATAGCATAGCATCCCACTAAGACTCTCATTCATGAAGACTTGGGAAGTGCTACATATAGGAGATGTACTGACATAACAATTTTCCAGCATTGGATAACTATGGTAGCAATAGTAAGTAGAAGGCCTGCAGAGTTTGCTGTATTCTGCTCAGAATTATCAGTGTGCTGAAGGAAGAAAAAAAGAAGATTAAGTTAGCCAATGACAATGCAGAAGTATGGTAAGAGTCAGAAAGCCTCAATGATGGCATTTTAAGAATTTTCTTTTCAAACCTGGAGCTTAGTTGGAGCATTTGTGGCAATATCAAGAGAAGGTTTAATTCACAGTTGTAATGTAACTATAATACTAAAATCAGGCCACTACCAGAGATAGAGTGGAATTCTTAGGCCTGGGTCAGGGACGTCTGGGTGGATGCACTTAAGGAGTTTAAATAGTGAGATTTGTCTGAAACCACTGGGCCTTTGGAAGTGGTCATTCTCCTCTTTGCTAGAAGACAATAGCCTTCATTAGCTTACAGAACATGTAGAATTTCATTCAAAGGGAAAGACTAAACCACGTTATACAATCTCTTCAAGATCGTCTATACTTCTTCTCATGGCTTTTAGGTCAACAAACCCTGAAGAGACAACAAAGCCAATTATGCAAGTACTCTTCACATTTTGGGAGAAAAGATATTATTTATGAAAAGAACTGAAGGACCTAAGTAATAAATATTGGCAAAAACTATCAGAACATGTTTTGGAATGGATCTTGAGATTGCTGAACCTGATTGGGAAGTGAAAATGTGTGTGTGACAGAATATCAGGCTTGATAAAGGAGGTTTTCTATAGGTTAATGCAAAAGTAATTCAGTTTTTTGCCACTTCTGCAATGTCTACATGAAGTTTAGAAAAAAAAAAAAAAAGAAATGACGATCAACAGCAAATGAAGTTTTGAAGAATTGCCTTGGCAGAATAAGGAAAAATGCAAAGAGTGGAGTGTGCTACAGTGAATTTATTTCATGTTTAGAGAGCCCACCTTTCCTAAGAGACTTCAGAAAACTTTTTCTTTACTAAGCCAAAACAAAAGTGTTAGTAATGTCTTTACTGTCATTGTTGAGTAAAGGCAATACTCAATATTGTATTTTGTATTTAGTTGATCCTTGATGCAAGTATTAGTATTTCTTCATCTCCAAAGTCAAGATAGACATAATTACCATAATTACTTCTGAATTTTGGAAGCACAATCAGAATTGTGACCCAGGGGTGCTGACTATCACTGATCTGTGGTGATGGCCACATATTAATGTTTCATACCTGAGCCAGTTCTCACGTTTAAACCATTGTGTGAAGGGGTGACTAGAACCCTGGGATGGACTCTGTGATGCCAAAGAATGTATATAGAGTAGCAACTCTCTCACAGGAAATCCAAAGTACAATCATGCCTTCTCCACACAGGGTGAGAATATGTGGAGTACAGTACACTAACAAAATCTTAACCCAAGTCTGTCTCAAAGTGGCTAAAAAGGGTCCAAGGACCCATTCTATATTCATTTACCTGGTCCTTGAAAGCATTATGGCATAGATATACACAACAGCTTTCAGAACACCCAAATTTGTTCCCTGAGCTGTCTAAGAATATTAATAATGGCAGAAATGTCCAAATGGAAACTACTGAAACTATTCTTTTGGCCAAGATAGAAAACTAGAAGTAGTGGCACATCTGAGGTAGAATGACACCATTATATGACTAAGTACTGATTCTTATTTTTTAAATCATATGTGTCAGGTAGTCATTTAATTGGTTATTAAGAAGATCTGACAGTTCTGCAGTTGTGGAATGAAAATTAAAATGGCTCTATGTACTTTTTTATGAGTTACTGAGGAATAATGAAATTCCTATTTGCAGGCATTATTTTTAACTGCTGTTGAAGTGAAAATACAAAGTCTGTGAATTCAAGAGTTAAGTGCCTTTTCTGAAGATAGAAAATATTTTTCCATTTGTTGAATTTAAATATATAGAAATGTTGAACATGCAATTGAAATTGCTTTATAAGTCGTTACACTAGAATAGAATGTAAAAACAATCAGGCTTTTATTCTGAAGACCCAGTAGTTCCTTATCTGGAGGTTACCCAAAAGCCAGCTATTTTTATATGCAAGAACCTGTGCAAATGAGTAACAGAGGACTATTGTGTTGGGATGTACTTTTACAATTGCATTTAAACTTCTTGCAGAGTTCTTAAAGAAAGTACTATAATGTGCAATGCCCACGTAGAGGAAAAATTCATACTTCTATTCTTAGATGAATGTTTCATAAAAGCTCTTTACTTTTTCTTCCCTGGAACAGCTTGTGGTGGCTGTACTCCAAATCAATTATAGGTTTAATGGTCAACTAGGCTAAAACATGTTGTATGCCATTTTCAAAAGTTTCTGTTTGTTCTTTCAGATTGATATTTAAAACATACCTATTATAAGAAAAAACCTATATCATGTGAGCAACAGTTTATCAGGTAATGCGCATTTTTATCTTGTGGGAGACGTGGTTGGTTGCCTCATACTTGGCTTCTTTTCTACCAGAGCACTTGTTTGGCTCAGGTAACCATCACACCATCAGAATGCTCTGTGCATCAGAGGCAGCTGAGCCACCACGTCCATATCCAGATGGGGTTCCAGTATTTTAAATGTAAGCTCATTTGCCTTGATAATATTTGGGTGTGATCAAATTACGGTCATTAAAACATAAGGGGAATTCTTCTAGGAGCCTTGGAAAAAAGTTTCCTTTTTCTCTAGAGAAAACCACAGACAAAGATGGTCTCCCACCCCTTCTCACCATGGATGGTGATCCTGGAACAGTTTTAGCTATTTTGGAATAATTCCAAAGATTAAGCCAGTACAGGGTATGGCAAATGGGAGAGACAGAAAAACCAATTAGCCATTAAGCTCAACATACTTTCATAGTGTGTGATATAACATCTTTCCTTATAATAAAGCTAGTTTGATTTGTCTGCTATGTATAGCTAAAAGACATGTATAACTACATGTTTTATATTATTACTTATTTCATCACCCTTTTTATCTGTTTACTTCGTATTTTTCAAATGCCTTATACATTCACTTCCAAAGTCAACAGTGTCTTTTTGGTATTATAGAGCACTAAAATTGAAATTAATATAGAATCCAACATTATCCAGAACTGTTTTTCTCTTTGAAAAACAGCAAAATAGAGCTCTATAATAACAACTACTAATCATTGACCTTGCAATGCTCCATAAACTGCGCTAGATACTTTCCATGTTATTTGAATTTGACTCTTATAAAACAATAAAGTTGGCATTCTTTCTGTATGCAAATGAAGAGCTGAAACTCATGGAAGTTAAGCAACTTGTTTAGAGGTAATCAGATTATTAAATGAAAGAGCCAGGATTTGAACACAGGTATCACTCATTCTAAAGCCCTTAAAAATTCCTCATTATCTTTAATTTAGTGAAACAAAGAAAGATGCATATCCTGAGGAGCTGAAACTCATGGAAGTTAAGCAACTTGTTTAGAGTTAATCAGATTATTAAATGAAAGAGCCAGGATTTGAACACAGGTATCACTCATTCTAAAGCCCTTAAAAATTCCTCATTATCTTTAATTTAGTGAAACAAAGAAAGATGCATATCCTGATATAAACTCAAGTTAGGTTCCATCTGGAATTCCCAGTAACTATTTTGGTGTTAATAAATTTTTTTCCATTACCTGTTTGGGGAAATAAAGTGCACTATTTTACTGTGGCAAAAAAGATAACATGATTATGTTATATATATATTTTTTGCAATTATATTGCAAAACACAAAAACCCCAACATTTCAGTGGATTACTAATAGCAAACGTTTATTTCTTGCGCACAGGAGCATTTTTATATTTAAAAGCCTGTGGATTGGCTGGAATAGGTCTGCTTTTGCCTGCAGGTTGGATTTAGATGTGCTCTGCATGTCTCACTTTTTGGGGCTAATAGATACCTGAGATATGCATGTTCTTCTTGTGGCAGATGGTGTAGCACGAGGTCTGCAAGGAACTGGTCATGCCTCTTAAAGCCTCCACTGAGAAACGTCACACTGGTGCATTCAATTGGCCAAGGCATGTCGCTTTAATGTACTGATCAAGGGGGTGGGGGCTTTTTGGTGGTTAATAAAGGTCTAGGAAAGAGTGAATATTTTCATAATAATAAAATCCACATGAACTACTAGCATATTATATATTAGCTACTATGTCTAAAACCCAATGGCTTATTTGCATTTCATTATGCTTATTTTTATAATTTTCATTAGTAAAATACATGTTTGTACAAAAAACCCTTAAAAAAAATCCTCAAAATATTACAAAATGAACACCCAGATCTCCATTTTGATGAAGAAAACACTGAATTTTGTTTATAATTGTTTTCTGTCATGAATATAACTAAAATATTTGTACAACTATACAACAAACTTTAAAAATTTATATAGCATCTATTGACTTCCAATTGCAAGACACATGGACACTTAGCAACTCCCTTTCTCCTCTATGTATGTTTTGAGTAACAGCAACCATGAAAAATGAATTACATATTACGCACACACAATATCTGAGTTAATAGCTTGCAATTCTGCTATTTAAGATTAGTTTTAACTTAGTCATTTATTCTTATATAAAAATTATTAGGTTAAAAAATGTGGCTGCTCAGTTCTATTAAAAGAAAACTTTTAGACAAATTAAATTTAACTGAATTTATTTAAATAAAGAAAGATTCATGAAGTGGGCAGCACTCTGAACTGTAGTGTCACAGAGATCCAGTCAGCAACATTGGCAGACAGAATTTAGAGAGACAAAAAGAAACTGATATGGAGAAAGAGCTCAGTTGGTTATAGCCCGGCATATGCCTTATTTAGGTATGGTGTGATACAGCATTTGCTAGTTTATATTTACATGGTCTGATCAGTCAGCAGCCTGTGACTGGCTGAGGCTCACGTATTTGTTACAAGTATATCTAGTCATGCCCTAAAAATTATGCTTTTGGTCAAGATGAACCGCATATATCATAATGGTCCCATACAATTATAATGGACCTGAAAAATTCCTATCGTGTGACGTCATAGACATCGTAATGTTTTAAGGCAGCATATTACCTTTTCTATGTTTAGATATGCTTAGATCTAGGGATATTTACCACCGTGTTACAATTGCCTACAGTATTCAGTACAGTAACGTAGTAGCATAGGAGCAATAGGCAATATCATATAGCTTAGACATGCAGTAGGCTATACCATCTAGGTTTGTGTAAGTACACTCTACGATGGTCACACAATGACAAAATCTCCTTTCTCATTTGGCATTTCTCAGAATTTACCCCATCATTAAGTAACACATTACTCTTAGGTTAAAGTTTGTTTATATACTAAGCTAGATTACAGTTCACTATGTACAGAGACACATTTAGGCTTCTATATACTAAGCTAGATTACAGTTCACTACATACAGAGACACATGTAGGCTAAATTTAACAATTTCAGTATCTTGATGTGTTATTCTTCTGTGCTCTTTCATCTACAGAATCTCTTCTGTCATTTCATATGGCTGAACATAGTCAGAGGGTTTGATCTTCCTCGGGGCACTTCCATTCCTTTCCATTTGTGTTAGTGTCCTCACCACATAGGAATTATAGTGACAGAGAAGGGTCAAGGAACCTCTTCTTAAGCAAGCATAGGTGTTATAGGAAAAGCTACATGTTGTCCCACAGTAAAGCATGACAATGAAAAATAATATAACTCCAAAGAACAGTAACAAGAAAATTATTTCCTCCAGAAACATTATTTTCACAGATCCTAGCATGATCAACTATGAATTCATATATTCAGAGGCAGAAGAAATTGACGAGACATAATAACACTTTTTGTTATCTGTAATCTGTGCTAAGACTTTTTCAATAGTGTTATAAAGACATTATATCTTACTGTTTTAGATACATTTGGTTAAATAAAAAATGTGGGAGGAAATACACATATAAAACACATGATTTCCTCATACTAACTTGCATATGACTCCATTGAAATCCTAATGAAATAGTTCCATTGCAACAGGGCCTTTGTGTACATCTATTTTTAGTTTTCAAGGCATTTTTAAAAGCAATAGAAAAAGATCATATGTGGTCCTTTTTGAAAGTAGGTGAATTGTTGGTGAATTTTGTGATAAACCTCTCACAATATCTTGCTGAAAATTTCAGTTTTCATTTCAACATACAGTTCATATAGATACATATATAATATATGATATATCTACTTAGAAGATTACTCTGCCCAAGCCAATTAAATGACTACATAAAAGTCATTATGCTTACTATATTATAGAAACAATTATAAATTACTTTCAAATGTCTTCTGAAGTTTGCACTGTTCAAAGAGATTTTTAAAAGCAAAATACAAAAAGTAAATACAAGATTTTCAGGCAGACAAATACAAAACAATTTCCATCAGTATTCCTTGCTTGGCATTTTATAATGAATATTGAAGAATTGCCTATTTATTCACATTCATGCTTCTACTAAGTTAATTGAGCAACTTACTCTTAATTATTTTTTGTATCAGAATTCCCTTAATAAAACATTGATATATCAGATACTATAATCAAATAACTTATAATTGTTTTATAATAGTGAAAAATAAAATATTTATTATTTTCATCTTTCTCAATTGTTATAATATTTTGTGTATAATTATATATATTTTTTATCAGTAATGCCATGCCTTTTTATTTCTGTAAGTCTTCATCCTACCAGGAATTTGAAATGGTCCAGAGTTACAACAGGGAGTTCTTTCTGGGAATTGGAAGGAAAGAAAGAAAGAAAAGAAAAATGGGAAGTGATATGCACCTGGTTTTCTCGGGAGGTGAATGATTTTCCATGCATCATACACAGAAATTCTCAGATACTGGGTAAATATCTCTAATGGAGGAAATTCATTTGTTAATGGTGATGACACAAACAAAATAGATTTAAAAGGAACAAACAAACAACCTCACAAAGGGAATTTTTAATCCATAAAATTCCTCCATGCAGAAAATAATTTATAAGAGTGATGTGTTCTTTTGTCTTGGAATAAAATACTACTCTTATTCAGAACAAGCTGTAGATCAAGATTTCCACAGCAGAAGAATTGGAGGTTTTACTTGAAGATTTTAGAATTCAAACTGTGATTTAGAATTTTTTTGAAAACAAACAAACAAACAAAAACACAAAAACCCCCACTGGTCACCTAGTAGCTAAGATAATAAATTATTTTTAATTGGTGAATTAATTATGGTCTATTCAAGTTCTTGGCTTTGTCTCTATATTACTGCCAAGATTTTTTTAATAGGAACTGCTGATTTCTGTAAAACATCCCTTATTGAGAATACCATAAAATTATAAATAAGGAGAAAGGAAGAATGAGAGGTAATTTGCCTGTAATTCTAACAAATACACCTTTGAGAAAAATATTCTAAGTAAACCTGTTCTACAGTAGTTATGTCAATCTAATCATCATAAAAATAATTTTCGCAGCTTTTGTTCCCAATATGAATTTCAGTATTTTTACACTATTTTTTTAAATGTCAGCACTCCACTGTCAATATATATTCAAGCTTTTTTCTACAGTGCTCCTATTTCTTCTCTGATAGTACTTATTTGACTTTATATTTTCTGTCTGTCTGTAGTGCGAGGCACACAATGATGGTACTATTGACAACATGGACAGATGGCTCTTGTTGCAGGGAGCTTTCTGTGTATTATAGGTGGTTAGTAGCATTTTTGGTCTCTACTTACTAGATGCCAGTAGCATTCTCCCTCAGTCATGGTGAACAAAATTGTTTTGAGATACTGCCAGATCTCTCCTGTGGGCCGGTGGGGAGGAGGGGGCAACATATTTCCTGATGAGAAACACTGATATATAAGGATTTTCAGGATTGTTCTGGTGTGTATCAGTTTTCTCCTTTTCCTATACTGATGGAACAGCTAACTCAATGTTCACACAGTCTATGCACATAAAATACTTTGAAAATTTTTGGCACTGAGGCAATAGGCGATAGTACCAAGTGAAAGGAGGGATGACTATTTCTGATTTGCATACCTTTGTTCTAATCATTAAGCTTATTTTTTTGTATATTTAGAATACAGACGTTAAACATCACAAAGCCTAATCACGTAAGATGCCACTGGGATCAAAGTCAATTCAGTAATTAGTTTATGTCCTTTGTCACTATAGTTGAGAAACTCAAATAAAGTGAGGAAAATAATTAAACAGTGTTGAGCAAATTCATAATCTTAGGCCTTGGTATGAAGCTTCAGGCATTGCTTCCCATTGATTTCACTGAATTTAATTCCTACTGAGTATAAGGTTTCAGGCTTCATAAGCACAATTTTATCTTTGCAGGTGCTTCTCAGAATTAATTGCTATTTTTATAGGTAATTACCATTTATATAATTAGATTAGAAAAATTAGTAATTTAAAAGATGGCTAGAATTGAACAGTGACATTTAAAGATTGACACTGCCATCATGCTTCTAAAATTTTCTTTAATCCCTTGAAGAAGTGGGGAAAATGGATGAGAAAAGAAGTTACTAAAATCAGAAATCTGGTTCCAAGAAGCTTCAACTTTAAAAGTCCAGTAAGAGTTTTACTTTGCAATTGCCAGATATATATGCCCTAATATCCACTCATTCTAGTACTACTTCTTTTCAAATAAATGTGTGTTACATATTAGTGTTTTGATTTTTTTTTCAGGGATTAATTGCCAGGCACTAAATAGACTAGATAGCAGCCCTGTCGGTTATTTCCTGTGTTGATTCTTGCCTGATGGCGCTCCCCTGTCGTCTCTTCCACCTGTTCTAAATTGACATCCAAATGCTCTTTTCTCTGGCGCTTGTTTTCAAAATATTTGCTTAGAAGAGAGGTGATGCCTACTTTCAGTTTTGATATTCTAGTAATATCCTCACTGAGATCTGAGGCCACTAAATGTTTTTTCAGAGATGATTGAGGTTGCTATATTCATAGGAGTTTACTGTTAATACACTCACCTGGAATATATAATGAGATAAGATGTCAGTTGACCTGAAGATTAATTTGGAATTTTAACATTCATATATATGTGTGTGTGTGCGTGTATATATATATATATACACGCACACACACATTTATTCAGATTTACTTATTTACTATATATATATATACACGCACACACATACATATGTTAAAGTGAATTACAATTCACTTAAATATTTTCTTAACAGAATAGTATATGAAATTATACCAATTACAATTTTCAGGCTCCTTGTGCTTTTTCAAAGATTAGGCTATTCCTAGAAATCTAGAGCTATATAAAGACAATTATGAATAAATAAATGAAGAAAATACTACATTATTTAAATATCAATAAAGGAGACACTGATCATTCTAATTAAAGTAATTTTGTGTTTTTAATTTGTACTGGCTTTTTCATCTACTTCTTATCAGGCTGATCATATTTTTTAAAATAAAATTATGTTTAAAAATAAAAATTTAAAAAGAACTAACATTCCAATCAACAGACTCTATAGACCTAGCATTATTTCACATTCACTTCAGGAAGAGAAAATACACACACACACCCCTATAATACATTGTTAGTCAATCATTTAAAATGTTTTAACAATTAAATTAATGTCTTGCTTTAGTTAGTCACTTTTTGGAGTATCACACTTATTCTGCATTTTCTAGGCTACTAACTTTAGTGCAAAGTAAGGCTAGTTTCATATGAGATTGAAGTGTGTAGCCAAATACAGGATGTTGATTGAGTAAATAGGAAATTTCTCAAATGTGTCAAAATATCATCCTCACTGATGTACCAGAAATCACTACCATGAGTTATTTGTTTGGCTTAAGGTGTAATCTACTGAAAGTGACTTTGGAAACTGAAGCTATGATAACACTGGTCTATGTATTAATTTCTTAGTTTTCATTCTTGAATGAACAAGTGTAAATGGCCAGATTATTGGGCTAAAAACTTTACACTGATGGCATTTTTAAATTTCTTGAATATAGGGAAGAAAGATATTTCAGTGATATACCTAGGGTAAATAGAAAGCAGTATAAGGTCTTTCTTTGTAGTTTTAATGAATGAAAAGTCAATGCTTACTAAACAAGATGACTTTTTGTTTACTCCCTGATATAGAACACAGTTCAAGCTCCTTCAGAGGGAACACAGGGCCTTCAGTGATACAACTCTTTCTGGCTCTCTATTAGTAGAAGAAAGTCAGGGAATCTATACCTTAACCTTATTTTTGACATTACTCTTTCAATTGGAGAGGAATTAATCCCTGTGCTAGTAGTGTACACACACACACACACACACACACACATATATATATACACACACACACATATGAATAGGTACAGACATTATCTTCCTTTTATTTTGAATTCTAAGTTTTTTCTTAATAACATTGCAGAACAAATTAAATAACAGGTGTTTATAATACAACAGGTGATTTTATATCAGTTGTTAATATTATTGTGTTACTTATTTTGCCTGTAGCTCAAATATATAGAGTAACATATCTGTATGTGGTAGTTTATACAAAGATATAGTTACTTACACATTTATTCAGATTTACTTATTTACTATTTCTCGCTTGTAGTATTAATATTACCTTCATATTTGCCTTTTCCCCATTCAAGCATATCTTACTCACTAGTTGAAGAAAGGCACAAAAGAAGAAAAAGAATTTAAAATATGACTCACATTTAAAACTTTAGATTTCAAGAGTCTGTACGCATGAAAGAATAAAAGAGAAATAAAATTTTTGAGGAAAATACGAAGAGCAAAAATCCTTTTACCTCCGGCAAGCGTTCTTCTCCGCACACCTCTTCCAACATACCCTAGAAGAGAATAAGATTCCCTGAACAGGAAGCGAAATAAAGAGAGGAAGGGTATTGAGTGTGAGAGAAAGGGGCTCTGTACCCTTTTTCTTGGTCAAATCTCAGGCACATTTTTGATATTTGAGCATAAAGGAGACCTGTTTCTCATTTTCTGTGACGCGCTCTTGGGACATGGTGGGAATGCACAGATCAGGAAAGAATGCATGACATATCTGGGCATATATGACCTAAAAAGATTCAGAGACTTTCCAAATTCTTTGCTGGAAGATCCCTAAAATGATAATGAGTTCACCAATGACAGAGAAGCAGTAAGAGCATTGGCCATCTCAGGATATGCTAGCACAGATATAATTTACTGAACATCTATTATGTGCCATTTCATCAACAGTGAGGCTCAGCAGTGAACAATGCACACAAATCACAGCTGGGTGGTATTAAGAACCAGATGGTGGCCAGGTGAGGTGGTGCATGCCTATAAATCCCGCACTTTGGGAGGCCAAGGTGGGTGGATCACTTGAGCCCACGAGTTCGAGACCATTGTGGGAAACATGACAAAAACTTGTCTAAAAAAAAAAAAAAGATCTAGGCATGGTGGTGTGTACAGTGCCTGTAGTCCCAACTTCTCAGGAGGCTGAGGTGGGAGGATGGCTAGAGCCCAGGAGTTCCAGGCTGCAGTGAGCTGTGATCGTGCCACTGCAATCCAGCTTAGGTGACAGAATGACCATGGGAAAAAATAAAATAAAAGAACCAGAGAACTAGATGTTCATTCCTCACTCCTCAGCAGGATGTAAACCTTCCAGAACTTGAATTAAACTCTCAGAGAAATCAGAGTCTGTGTAAGTTAACAAAGAGAATGGGCTGTAATAAAAGTAACACCATACTTGAAGAAGTATGGCAATTAAGTTATTTTAGAAAAGTATGGCAAATAAGTTATTTTGACATGATAATTTATTGAACACCTGAGTTTGTTTCCATGAGCAATAGATCAGGGTTTCAGTTTTTTCACATCCCTGTCAACACTTGTTATTTTCCACTTATTTGATTATATAATGGTTATAAAGCAGTATCTTATTGTAATTTTGATTTGCATTTCCTTAATGACTAATTATGTTTCAATATTTGTTCACATGCTTACTGGCCACTAAGATACCTTCTCTGTAGAAACACCCATCCAAATCCTTTGCTTGTTTTTAAATGGATTATTTCTCTTTTTACTGTTGAGATGTATGAGGTGTTTATATATTCTGGATAGTAGGCCCTTAGAAGATATAAATTTGAAAATACTTTCTCCTATTCTGTAGATTGTCTTTTTACTTTCTTGAAAGTGTAAGTGTCCTTTGATGCACAAAAGTTTATTTTTTATTTTTTGACATAGTCCAATTTATCTATTTACATGTTGTTGTTGCTTATACACTCAGAGTCAAATCTAAGACCAGTGACAAATCCAACATTACACAGATTGACAGCTATTATTTTCTTATAATAGTTTTATAGTTTAAACAATAACTTTTAGGTTTTTGACCCACTTTGAGTTAATTTTAATATATGTTGTGAAGTAGGAGCCCATCTTCATTTTATTGCAAGTGGATATTCAGATGTCCTAGAACCATTTGTTGAAAAGAATATAAACTACTTTTGAACATTTTTGGCACCCTTGTTGAAATCAATTGACTATAGATACATAAAGATTTATCTCTGAAATAATTATATTTCATTGCTCTATATGTCTGTTCTTATGTCAGTACTATCTTTTCTTGATTACTCTTGTTTAGTAGGAAGTTTTTAAATTGAGAAGTGTAAGTTCTTCAATTTTATTCCTTTGCAAGATTGCTTTGTTGATGCTGGGATCCTTGAATTTCCTTATGAATTTCAGGTTAAGTTTTTTTATTTCTGAGAAAATAGAAGGTAGTTGGAATTTTGATAGGAATTACATCAAATCTGCAGGTCAATTTTTGAAGTATTTTCATCTTAACAATAAATAAAATATGCCTTTTATTTATGTAGGTATTATTTATTTCAATTTTTCTTTTTTTTTTCTGTCACTGCATAAGCCTTCACCGTACATCTTGCACTTCTTTGGTTAAATTTATTTCTAAATATTTTATTCCTGTTGATGCCAATGGAAATAAAATTTTGTTTTCTTAGTTTTGTTTTCACATCATTTATTGTATCAAAATACACTATTTAAAAATATTTAGCTTATAACCTGCAACTTTGTAGAACAAATTTATTAGTTCTGATAGATTTTGTGGATTTGGGGAGGTTTCCTATATACAAGAGAGTGTCATATGCAAATAGAGATAGTTTTGCTTTTTCCCTTAAAAATCTAAATCTCTTTTATTTCATTTCCTTGCCTTATTGTTCTAGTTAGAAGTTACAGTACATTATTGGAAAACAATAAGGGTAGTTTTCTTTTTGATTTTCAGATAAAAAGTTTTCATTCTTTCTGAAATAAGCATGACCTTGTTTTTGAGAAAATTCTTCTATTTGCACTTTTCAGAGGATTTATTCAATCATGAAAACATATTGGATTTTGCTAATTATTTTTCTACATCTATTGAGATGATCAATTCCCACCCTTACATCAACCTTGATTCTATAAATATGGTGTTTTCAGCAATTCATTTTCTTATTTTGAACCAAGCTGTCATTCCTTGGATAAATCCCACCCGGACAAGGTTTACCATCTTTATTACATGCTGCTGAATTTATATTGGTAGTTTTTATTGAGTATTTCTGCATTTAATATTCATTACGGGTACTGGTCTGTAGTTATCTTGTGATGTCTTTATCAGGTTTTGGTAATACTGGAGATGGGAATTGGTTGGAATGTATTTCCTCCTCTTCTATTTCTTAGGAGAGTATTTAAAGAATCATAGTAAATATTTGATAGAATTCACCAACAAAGCCATTTTGTCTCCTAAAGGAAAAACACATAATATTAAGATTTACTCTCAACACTTAATTTATGTGAGTTTTGACAAATACAGACTCATGTATTCAACATTGAATTATCATACAGAATAATTTCATTGTCCTTATAAAATCAGTCTTTCTTCAGTTGCTTATTTTTTATTTTTTATTTTTTATTCTTTTGGAGATGGGATCTTGCTCAGTTGCCCAGGCTGGAGTGCAGTGGCGTGATCTTGGTTCACTGCAAGCTCCGCCTCCCGGGTTCACACCATTCTCCTGCCTCAGCTTTCCAAGTAGCTGGGACTACAGGCCCCCATCACCATGCCTGGCTAATTTTTTGTATTTTTAGTAGAGATGGGGTTTCATCATGTTAGCCAGGATGGTCTCGATCTCCTGACCTCGTGATCCGCCCACCTCGGCCTCCCAAAGTGCTGGGGTTATAGGCGTGAGCTACTGCCCCCGGCTTCGGTTGCTTGTTTCTCTTTCCTTACTTCTTCTACCCCAAACTCCTGACAACTACTAATCTGTTTACTAATTTTATAGCCTTGTTTTTAAAAAAACCTTTTTTTTAATAAACAACATATTGCCTTTTCAGACTGTCTTCTTTTATTTAGCAATATACATTTGAGTGCATCTATGTCTTTATGTGGCTTTATAGCTCATTTGCTTTTATCACTGAATTGTACTTAATTATATGGATGTACCACAGTTTATCGATTCACCTTGAAAGACATTGTGGTCCCTCCCTGTTTTTGGTGATTTTGAATAAAGTTGCTGTAAATACTCATGTGCAGGGTTTTTGGTAGTTGTTAAATTTTAAATCAGTTTGGTAAATATCTATGTGTGTGACTGCATGATCTATGGTAACATTACAATTAGTTTTGTAAGAAATTGTTAAACAATTTTCCAAGGTGGCCATACCAGGTTTAATTCTCACCATCAGTGAGAATTCCTGTTGTTCCACATCCTCATCGGTAATTGGTATAGTTATATGTTTGTTTGTTTTGTTTTGGATCTTACTCATTCTGGTATGTGCGCAGTAGTAATTTATTGTATGTTTAAATTCTTTAATTTTTAATTTTTGTGGGTACATAGTAGGTGTATATAATTATGTAGTACATGAGTTGTTTTGATACAGGCACTTGTATTTCCATAGTCACAAATGATGTTAAACATATTTTCATGTACTTGCCATTTTTATGTTCATTGGTGAACTCTCTGTTCAGATCTTTTTCTCATTTTAAATATTTTCCAATTTTCTTAAAGTGTTGTTGAACTTTAAGAGTTCTTGCATATTCTGGATATGTCCCTTAGTTTTATTATTCATAAAATTAGGATAATAATTGTAATCTCATTGGTAAAAGGTTTAGTTGAGAAAATGCATGTAAAAATTTAGTAAAGCAACTGCACCCCATAAGTGGTAAATAAGTATATTAGGCTGGGAACAGTTCTATTCTAATTTCGCTTACTCAAAGCCTATCACAATAAAGAAAATCAATAAAAAGTTGTTGAATTAATAAGTAAGTCTGAAATAGGTGAAATTCAGGCTTGTTTGTTTGAATATAACCTTTTACACACTCTACATCACATCAACTAGCTTGAGCTTAAATACAGTAAAAAAAAAAAAAAAAAAAAAAAAAAAAAAAACAATATGTACTATCATGGACACATGCAAATCTGTTTTCTAAAATAGTTTTCTGCAAACTATTTGTTTTCCCTTCTCTGCTATCCATATAGTTGTTATTCTATACTCAAAATACAATACAAGCAATTGTTTTCTCTATACAGGTAAAGTTTCCTACGAATATGTTCCATAATATGTTCTTATATAAAAAATTCATATCCTGATAATAAAATATTTGAAAAGAACTTCAAATTCCTGAACTTTAAAAAAAGTATTTCTAAATGCTCTTGTATCAATTAAAATGTTATTTTAAAACAATTATTCCCTACCACTTTGCTGTTTTACAAATCAACTGCCTTAATATTTAAGCATATCCTAAACAAATCACACTTAAAATCATTTTAGAATTTCAAATTGCGTAGTTGTCTCATAGATAAAGTAAAGATAAGTGAAAGGTTGGATTTAAATGATAAAAAAACCCCATTATAAATAAAAGAACATATAAAATTAAGCTGATTCCCAGTATTTCTAAGCACATTGGTAAATATTTGGCAAAAATAAAAATAAAAATAAACTCAGTTTGTTTTGTGAGGGTGCTGGTTCTTAATTAAACAAGTAGTTCTTATATATGAAACACTGCATAAAAGCACAGAATTTTGGAATGAAAAGATACTGGGAACACAATACCTTCATCTTAGACATTTAGAGATACAGAATCTGAGTACTAAATAATTTCAATGGATTAGTACATGTCCAAAGTTACACAAGCAATTAATTGTAAAAACAGGCCTCTACTTTTTTATTTTGTCTTTCAAAAGATGGGTTCACAATTTAGAACCATACTTTCAGGTTACGTGAAATAAGACAATAAAATGTATCTACCTAACAAGTGATTGAACTACTTTGCTTCATATAGGGGCATCCAAAAAAAAAAAAAAAAAAGCAAAGAACAATTTCTCCTTATTTAATTTTATTTATTTATTTATTTGTTTGTTTGTTTGTTTATTCGTGAGACAGGGTCTCGCTCTGTCACCCAGTGGCACAATCTCTGCTCACTACAGCCTCCGCCTCCCAGGTTCAAGCGATTCTCCTTCCTCAGTCTCCCGAGTAGCCGGGATTACAGGAAGGTACCACCACACCCAGATAATTTCTGTGTTTTTAGTAGAGACAGGGTTTCACCATACTGGCCAAGCTGGACTCGAACTCTTGACTTCCGGTGATCTGCCTGCCTCAGCCTCCTAAAGTGCTGGGATTACAGGCATGGGCTACTGTTCCGAGCAAATTTTATCTTTAGTTAAAGGAAAACCAAAAATATCTTTTTTCATTTGGAAGGATGGAAAATTATAAAAACTGAAGGAGCGCAGGACCAACTGCAAAGTGGTAGAAAGCAGTGTAAAGGTTATTAGCAGTGATTCTAGATTCAGAAAAATTTCTGAAAGAACACTGACCTGTCAATAATAACTCTGAGAATTTGCTCCTAAATTAATCACCTTCAGCCTCAGTTTTCTCATCTGTAAAGGGCAGTTAATAAAAATTATTAGTTCATAAGGTTTTTAAGTATGAACTGAAATAATACACATAAAACACACAGAATCTAGAATACAAATAATGTTTGAAATAAATGTTCTCAATGTGCAATTTATAGAAAGGAAGTGTTTCAAAGTTGTATAATGGGCACACCAAGTAATCAAAAGTCTTTACAAAAATTTTATTTATTGTTATATGTGTGTGTATTTGAACGCCTGTGTATATATATGTATATACATATGCATATGTATACAAATATGTGTGATTGTGTATAGCAAGATATCCTACTAAAGACTTATATTTTTGTTGTTGTTTGGAATTTTGAATAACAGAGCACAAAAGGAGCAAAAAAGTTATATTGGTTATATTTGGCAGAATAAAGGATTATTGATGCGGCTTTAGGCTTAGAAGTGAATCTCCCAGTTGGAAAGGTAAAAATGGTTTTGGGTAAAAGACTCATGACAAAACCACATGAACAGAGCATTCCTGGGACCACTAGTGACTTGAGGATCTGAAGGTAGGATTAAATGTGCTAACAAACACTTTGATAATTGAACAAGTGAGTAAAACCGTGGACAGAATTTAAGAGAGAAGGAGCCATAGATCTAAAAACATGATTCAGCAGATTTCTTTTTTTTTTTTTGAGACGGAGTCTCGCTCTGCCGCCCAGGCTGGAGTGCAGTGGCCGGATCTCAGCTCACTGCAAGCTCCGCCTCCCGGGTTCACGCCATTCTCCTGCCTCAGCCTCCCGAGTAGTTGGGACCACAGGCGCCCGCCACCGCGCCCGGCTAGTTTTTTGTATTTTTTAGTAGAGACGGGGTTTCACTGTGTTAGCCAGGATGGTCTCGATCTCCTGACCTCGTGATCCGCCCGTCTCGGCCTCCAAAAGTGCTGGGATTACAGGCTTGAGCCACCGCGCCCGGCCGATTCAGCAGATTTCTACAACTCCCACATCAATTTTTCTGAGCTGTAATTTTATGTAGCTTGGAGAAGCAACAACAATGCTACTGAACAGGCTTCAGAATATCCGCATTAAAGCCTGCAGCACCAACCTCTTCCTCAGAACTTCGTGCATTTCCACATTTTGGAAAGAGGAGGGTGAAAGGCAAAGAGATTGACACTAGAATTTCAGCTCTTCTGGCCCATTAGAGATAGCTCCAATCTTGAGGATTAAAAGATATGTGACCTTATCAGAGTGCAGCATTGATTGAGTGCACCATATTATGATATATTTTTCTCAAGGTGGTTTACCATAGATGCACTTTATTCAATTGTCCACAACTTGTGGGCCTAGACACCTGGAAAGAAATATCACTATTTATTAGAAACTACTTCAGAATGAATTGAGGCCTTGGTCTTTATAAAGTGGCTAAGCCATTAAACATAAAAGACGTTATTACTTGTCAAAAGTTCTTCCTTTTTACAAATATTTTACACTTTTCTGCAACTTACCTGTAGTATGGGAAAAATTGGCATTGTAAATAATGTAATGGTCTTTGAACTAGAACAACCTTTAAAAGAGCATCTGATAAAATCATTAGTTTTAGTCTCTCTAATAAGCAAGTATTTATTGACGCTCAGTTAGGAGCACCCTGCTAAGCTATGGAAATATGGAATAAAATACATTTTCTCACAAAATAGCTTATTACCCCATTTCATAAATATGAAAACTGAGGCTTGAATAAAAATTAAGTTACTTGACTGCTTGATCAGGTATAAAGGACTGAGTAGGACCTAGAATCCAGTTCATATTTTAGTATTGTGCAATTAGTCAATACACTAATCTGCTTTGCAAAGATAATCTCAAGTTAATGGCAGTTTCAGTCAAGGATTAAGATATTACCCAATACTGTGCACTGATTACATGCAATTAATTCCTATGCATGGAATAAAACTGTCTTAGCTTACTAAGAAATACATATACATTCCAACATATATGTTCTATATTACAATACAGCAAAATTTCTGGAGACTTAACATAGACCTTCTTTTTCTACAATTCCACATTGTGGCCAATGGTAGAAATCTACGAAACCAAAGGTATGTGGGAACATTTACCACAAACAGCTACTGAATGAGACAGAAGAATGGTTATGAACACTGAGAAAGTAGAAATACTAATTAATATTGTACATTAAACCCCTAAAGGGTAATGAAGCTAGACACTGCCTGTTAGTCTCTACAGGCAAGATTAAAGTTGGAAGCAACTGCCTTATTATTTAAATAGCTTGTGCTGTATACTCAAACTATAGACAATATCCAGCAGTGAGATCATTTTTAGGCAAGGCAATGAACATCATTTGAATACAATTACTTAAGCAAGTGAGCATCTGTGACTTTTTAAAAAAAAAAATGACCAAATGCTAGAAATTGAGGAGAGAAGTCAAGATGCTTTTTCTTAAAAGAGGCGAAACATAAGCAAAACACATAAGACAGAGGTTAAAAACAAACAACTGCTTGTTGTTTGTAAATTCCATGAGAGGTTTTTTTTTTTTTTTCCTCCTAAACAGTATTTTTGTCTTTTGCTTCTGAAACAATTTGCTACTGAAAAGTTATTTTTATCTTAATAAAATAATTTCCAAATATTATGCAGAAAGGCTTCATTTAATAATGCTTTCTGTAAAATTATGCTCTTTTCCTTTGTAAAAGTCTTGTGCATATACTTCTTGACCTTCATTTTAGAAAGATATACACACTTCTTTTTAAGGTACAAACTATTTTATTTAAATAGTGTTTTACTTATTTTTCTCAGAAAACATTCTTCTGAGAAAGTGAGCAAAGACATTGCCTTTTACTTATTAAAACGAATCTTTGGTATCCAAAACAAACTTTTGTTAGCCATTGATAGGTAAATGATGTTAAGTTAATGTTGTTTAAGATGAGTATGAAGAATAAAAGGGGATAGGGGTTGCAAAATTACAAATAGCAGACATATAGTTATAGTCTAAGGTACACCAAAAGATTTATCATGATAGAATTTTTTTGTAACTAGGCCTTCAATGTGATACCTCATTACATAGGACAAAAAGTAGATAATTTGTCATTATAAAATTATAAGACCAAAATTCAAGATATGATAGTCCATCAGAAGAGCTGGGAAAATTAAGAAATTAAAATATTTTAAAAAGCAGCAAAAAGCAAAACTTCAATGTGTTCTTTGTTACCTATATTACTGGTTTTTAAAAATATACATGAAATATTAATATTATAAAATCAGCACAAAACATTGCTATTTTATTTTCAATCTATATATTACATAAAGACAGTACTTCTGAACGACTTTTTGTAACTTAGATGAACAGTTTGTAATGACTTAAAAGAAAATGCATCATATGTAGAA
This sequence comes from Macaca nemestrina, assembly GCF_043159975.1. Lineage (NCBI taxonomy): Eukaryota > Metazoa > Chordata > Mammalia > Primates > Cercopithecidae > Macaca > Macaca nemestrina. The sequence continues at coordinate 123,254,581 of NC_092127.1, read as the reverse complement.
CATGCTTAGTAAGAGACAGGGTTAGATCATGCCTGAACAATATTTAGAAGCTAGACAGGCCCAGAAAGAGACGTGATTGTTTTGAAGATGTACAAGAGTAGACAAATGATGAGGATTCAAGCAAAGAGTGCTCAACTCGAAAAATTCGAATGACTGTTGAAAAATAGATCCAATAATCTGCATATCTCCAATGTCCATAATGAGCTACAGGTCTCACTATTCCTGATTTTTAAAATTCAAATAAAAAAATGTATATTGTTTTATGCTCATTTCTTTGGGAAAGATGTTTGAAAATTTTAACTTTTATTTTTTCTGTCATTTTCCAAGCCCTAGTCCCTAGAATGAAACTGTCTTGGCCAAAGCTACCTAAATAACAGAACTTAAAGCAAAAGTCAATTACCAGCTATCTCCTGGGGAATGTAATCCCAGGGAGATTAGAGAGAGAGAGAGAGAAAAAAGAAAGGAAGCCTGCTAAGGAGAAAAAACAAATACGATATGGTACATTACAAGTCTCTCCCATGCTCCAACAGAAACAACAGAAAATGTGTTGTTTATTCATATGGGATATCTTCTAAAAGGAAGGGCAAGAGATTTATTTACAAAGTACTTGCCATCTCCTATCTCTTATTGGTCAAATATTACTCCAAGATGAGTTAATTCCTGCATACTACCTTATAGTTAAACATACCTATAAATAGCCACAGGTTTAACACAAAACATGATGTTTTCTCTGAGCCCAGAAATGAAGAAAAGGCTCAGAGCCCTGTGAAAGTTGATTATACAAACTGGAATTATTGTTGTTATACCCAACTAAAATGGAGTCAAGAACCCATGCAGAGAAAGTATTTGGGTCACAAAGACCTACTCCAGGAACTGTCTCACAAATCCAATTCCAAGGCAAAAATGGCATGCTATGACTTAAAGACAAGTTTTACCTAATGACGTCACTAGTCTCCCATAAGAGCTTATCAACCGCAGTATAACACCACAAGCACGCCAATGAATTTCTTTCAAAACAGCATACTTAGCTTTATTCTTTTCCCAAAAAACTCTAGTGTTTTCTTTGTTCTTCAGACGTACCAGAGGCTTCCCTGGTCTAAATGTCTATTCTGAATTGCAGTTCTACTTCTAGTATATTATTCCCAAATACATCCTTTACTTGAAGTTCAATCTCTCTCTCTCTCTCTATCTGCCCCCCATCCCTTTCTTTCTCTCTCTCTCTCTCTCTCTCTCTCTCTCTCGCCACACACACACACACACACACACACACACACACACACACACACACACGGTTCTTCTCACACTTTATTTCAGTTGCAGAATATCAGCTATTTTCCCATAACTTCCGCTTACATTTTGCATAGTAGTTAGCTCTTATCAGACTTCCCTTTCTGGTGGCTCTAAACATCTATCTTTCTTTCTTATATCTACAGAGAGAGTTCTTGCTATAGGTGCACAGAGCACCATAGAGCTAAGAGCAAACCTAGGAAAATGAATACTTCAGATATGAAACTCCAACAACACATTAGCTGCAGACTCATTGTTTAGGAAACGGGTATACACTACCTCATCTGTATATTTTTTGTCAAAGTAGCCTCTTTATCTGTATTCTCAATGCAATATAATTGGTGGTAATACATTTAACCATGAATGTTTTTGGGTCAAATGGAATTTATTCATTTATCATGCTACTTTTGAGCTTCTACTATGCATTGGATTATGCAAGGGACTTAAAGATGAATAAGTCATGAGCTCTACTCCAAAGTGTAATTAGTCAGAGTCGCTGTCCAAAGACTCACAGGTGCAAATATATTCATATTGGCTCTGTATAACAGAATGGGAAGAAAGGAGAGTTTCTGAAAATTTTATTACTTCGTGTGTGTGTGTGTGTGTGTGTGTGTGTGTGTGTGTGTATGTGTGCATGTATGTGTTTTCTTCCTTGTTTTGGGTTTTAAAATAGTTTTAGAAGAGATGTTCATTTGACTTTGGGGTCTAAGAAAAGCTATACTAAAATCTTGTACATAAATTTTAAATGATAATAATATTTTGTATATTGTTTGAGACAAAGCTTTCTTTAAGGATTCAGAGAATGTCTAGTTCAGGATTCACTTTATTAACATCGATTTGAGAATCAACCCCCTTCCCTAGGACTAAGCTGTTTTTAGGCATTAATGATGCCTTCCCGTTGCCTTTCTTAAGGCTTAAATAAAGGTACTATTCAGGGCTCAAATCACAGTGACAGGTGCTGGAGTTTATATTGAGATTGTGAAGGTAGCCACTGTTTGTTGGCAGTTGGAAAAACAGCTCAATGATTGCCACTATGTTATTATAAGTTTGGCATAAAAAGAAAAACCTTTTAATGAAGTCCTAGACTGTTTGTTGATTATACTGAAGTATTGCAAGGTTAGCATACCAACTGTATTAATTTCCTATTGTTGCTATAACAAATAACCATGAATTAGTGGCTTGAAACAACATATATTTATTATTTTATAGTTTGGGACATCAAAAGTCCATAATTAGCCTCGATGGACTAAAGTCACAGTGTTGGCAGGTTGGTTCTGTCTTAAGGATAAAGAATCTCTGTTTTTGCTTCTTCCAGGATGAGTGTTATCCTTATTTCTTAAGTCTTGGCCCCTCATTACATGGCTTTTTCTCCTTTTGCTTTTGTTATCATAAAGTCTATTCTGTGCTTTCTCCCCTTTCTTCTTTTCTCTTATAAAGACCCCTAGGGATTGGACCCACCAGGGTAATTCAGGATAAATTCCTCATGCTAAGTTCTTTAATTTATACACATCTGCAAAGTCATTCTTTGCCATATAAACTAACATATTTACATGTTATGGGGTTTATGTGGACATCATTGAGGCTGTTATTCCCTCTACCACACACATCAAATTCAGAGCAATAAATAATGACTTTTGTGGTTTCTTATAGGGCAATAAATAGGTTCTTCTGACATCTTATTTAAGTCGCAGAATATCAGCTGTTTTCTTACAACCTCCACTTGTATTTTGAGTAGTATTCAGCTCTTACCAGACTTCCCTTTCACGCATCTAAGAAATGGTGGCTCTGAACATCTCTTTTACTGAATTCATTAGCTGAAAGAAAATCAATAAAACAATCTGTAGGGTATGCTTCACTAATGGGCAAATATAGCTAGTTCTGTCATAGAATATTTTTAAACTAAAAATTACATCTGTAATTTTAAGTCTTTACTTCTTTGAACATGTAAATACAAATAATAACTAAATGTATAAACACAAACTAAATCTATAAAACACAATTTCACTAAATGTTAGTCATAGTTCACTCTATTGTGTACCTTATCTCATTACCTAGCTTTCTGTCTGTCTGTCTTTTAACTGTCCATCCATTTATTCCTTTTCTTGAACAAGCAAGGAAGGATTTCTCTGATAAATGACCTATATTTACTACTCTATTTAACTGAAATTTTATACCTAATGCCTCTTACATTTAAATTTTACCTTTGAATTTCTTCTGTTTCATTCCAGTGAAGTGAATTTTATGACATGTCATGATAAAACCTATATCAAAATATAAACTTAAAGATTTCTTCTTTTAATCTTGAGTTTCCCAATTCATTCCATGATATAACTCTATTTTGAAATAATGTTAGTTAACATCCTATAAAGCTACGGCTTTTATAGAGCCCACAATGTTTAGGGAGGAGCATTTTATATTGATTGGATATTTAATTCTATTTGGTAATTTACTTAATTTTCCTAGGTGAGTTTTTTATGAAACACTGATCCTCTCATTCATACTTAATTTCATTGAATACCAACTTTGTGTATTACGCTAAAATGCCTTTAAATGCATTCAGCTTAACTAGCATATTTAAAGTTCATAATCCTGTACAGGAGTTTTTAAATATCTTCACTTATAGATAAGAATCAGAAAAAAAAACAAAACAAAACAACAAGGCTAAATCTTCAGGTAGAAAATTGTAGAAACAAATTTCAAGGAGATCTATCTCAAGTGCCCATTTTATTTATCACTGATTATACTATTTTTCAATATAATCTAGAACTACAGGTGCTTATTGATAAAACTACTCAACAAGGGCTTTAGCACAAACATTAAAAATAAATCTGTTGGCCGGGTGCTGTGGCGTACGCCAGCACTTTTTGGGAAGCCGTGACGGGTGGATCACGAGGTCAGGAGTTTAAGACCAGCCTGGCCAGGATGGTGAAACCCCGTCTCTACTAAAAATACAAAAAATTAGCCAGGCCTGGGGGCGGGCGCCTGTAATCCCAGTTACTCGGGAGGCTGAGGAAGAGAACTGCTTGAACCCGGGAGGCGGAGGTTGCAGTGAGCCGAGATCGAGCCACAGAGCTCCAGCCTGGCAACAGAGCAAGAAATATATATAGACATATTTCTAATCCTCGTGGACAATGACAGAGAAGAAGTCTGAATTGACTGGAAAGTAAAATATCTTTGAAGAAAAAGGAAATCAAGTTCTGGTAGTATTTATGCATGACAAATGATTGTTAAGAGCGGCGGGGCGCGGGGGGATTAAAAATAGCACCACTGATACATAGTAGGATTCTTTTCTTATTGACAAAATTTAGTAGCGTATGAAACCACCAATTAAAATAGTCTTCCCATATTATACTGGAACATGGACTAGATAGAAGTCAGAGAACCTGAGAGATCGAGCGGGGGCAGGTTGATTCAACTTGCTTTGATGAGTGGCTGGGTGGCGTGTGCAGGGGCAGGCTCTGAATAATTAATAAACCACATGAACAGGGCCTGGCTTGTAGTAGTCATTCAATACATATTTGTTGAAAATGCTGTTGATTGTTTTCATTGAGGTCCTTAGGTGAATCCAAAATCAGCATGCTACAAGCATTTACCAGAAGGCTGAGAAACTGAGATCTGAACCAAAGAGCAACATACACCAGAGATTTGCATATGGAATCTGAAGAGATAAATATGGGGAAAAACATGTTCATTTGAGTAATGGGGGTACCTAAGATCTCAGAACCTTATTTTAAATGCATACCTATACTTTTAATATTTTCAAATATGTTGTATTTTGTTAAAATGCTTTACTTTATTATAAAATTCATGAATTATGGTTTTTAAAATAAATATTTCTGAGAGTGCTGGTATAGCAGAATAAGAAATCTAGCAAATAGAATGGAAACATATATATGTATGTATATAATTTTACTATATATGTTAAAATTAAACACATTTTATATACATACTACTTGAAATATGTATTGATTAAAATTATAATACTTTTTTGCTAGATATTTTTAAGCTTTATACTATCCAAAATAGTTAACTTATTTTATGTTGCCTTATATCTTAAAATAAAATAACAGTTATTGAAATATACTATTTTTAACTCTAAAGTACACCAACTTGTTTATTCACCTTAGGAATCTAACATTTTATTAGGTCAAGTTATAAAACTTGACTCTTCTAGTGACATTCTTAGGAATATTTTCAATGTTGATTCATGTTTTTCTATCCCTTTTCTCATGTAAGAATAGCATGTATGCTATAGCATTAAATTTTTCTTCAAAGAGAAAATCATTATGTGATTATAAATTTGACATGAAATAAGTAATTTTAGACAAACATACTAAAAATAAAATTTCCTAAATAAAATCTCATTAAGATTAAAGAATTGTCTTTCCATATATATCCAAAACCTCCTTAAATTAAGGAAAAGGTAATGCTAACAGCCACAATAATAATGCAGAATAACAATAACCATCACAAAACTGGCAATTATTGAACTCTTACCACGTGTCAGATTGTCTCCAGCACTTTATCTCATTAGTATATTAAAATACAGAAAACAAAAAAATGATAGGAGGATAAGATGCAGAGGATGAAAGTAAACACTTAAGGGAAGAAAGTATAATCAAGATGGGAAAGGAAAATAGAAATAAACTAAAGAGAATATGTGAGAAAATACGACTTAACGCTTAGTGAAGTTGGCGTTCCTAGATTTAAAATGAAGAACAGCTGCCAAGGCTTTGGTAAAGCACTCAAGGCTGTGTATTTTTTATAGCACCCTCCCACTCTGCTTAGGAGTGTAGGCCTCTGCTGCTAGCTGTACTTACTGAGCCAAGCATAGCAAGAAGAAAGTCATCAATTACTCCCCACTCAATGTACAGGGCAAGAGCCTGCCCTCTTGAATGTGTGTATAACTCCCTGAGACTTGAATGAAAGTTAGGTGTGTGTAATTGAGGATAGAATTTGACCCCATGAGGCTGAGTGAGAAATGATTGATTGTTTTGAACTCCAGTAGTTCTTTTTGAATTAATGGACTTCAACAGGACCCAAACTGTGCCCTGGAGATTTTGGTTCCCATTTTCTCCAATTCTGGTTACTCTGGCTAGCATTTTTTCCCTGTTTTTTATTTATAATTCCTCAATGTTCTGGAATCAATTGAGTTATTCAATTGGCTGATTGTTTATTAAAGGCACATCTATTCTTAATTCTTGAACTTCAAAATGCTGCTTATTAACTCGGATTTTTTTAAAGTCTTATGTATGCTACACAGTACACAGTACTCCATGAGTAGAGAACAATAGCATTACCACTCAAAATAGAAAGTTATAAATAAAGCTTCATGATCAGGAGTAGTGTACTTTTATTGAAACATCATATAAAACTAAAGAAACTCACTGTGGATGATTATTTTAAAATATTTTTAATTGATCTACAGTGGAAACATAATGATCATATTCACACATAAACACAAAGTACATATTCCCTACATTTATAACCCCTAAGATTAACTCATTTAAATGAAAATTCATCTTAATGTATTACTTTTAAAAAACTATTTTTGGTACTTATTTTACACGTGTATGCCTGATGGTTTGATTAAAATCTCTTTTCTTCATTTACCTGTAAATTCCAGGAGTGCAGGAATTATGTCTGTGTATACTCAGCACTGACTATCTGGCACTCCTGATACTTTCTGGATTTCCAGCACTGATTTCTGTTACTTATTTCTGACACATAGAAGGCACTCATATTTTTAAAAATTCTATTAAAGAATGAATAATGTATTATTTAAGAGTCTTTACTACATTCAAACCAATTGCTGGTAGATCTTTTTTCATTAACATAAAGCTTTCATTGTATCCATATCATCATTAGAGACATGAAATTCTAAGAAAACACTGTGATTGGAGTCATTAGTTAAATAAGGGCAGGGGATAAATCTATTATTTTAAATGATAGCCATTCTTTCAGACAGAGGTTCATGTGTATTAGCCAAAGCAAGATTCTAGAAGCCTGGTCAAGGATATGGCAGTCTGTTTTAATTAATGAAGTTCAGAATTATTGGATGTGCCAGGGCTAAACATTTCAAAAAGAAAATAAATTCTATTCCCTTATCTTTAAAGTACAAATGCAATTACAAAGCATGAGGATATTCTTGCATGTCTTACAGATAGTCCTTACGTGTGTGGGGCAGTCCTAGGGGCAATGCCTTATAAGTAGTGTCCTATTATGTTTTAAATTTTGGTAATTTTGTAATAAGTCAAAGCAAGTTTAAATTACTTTGTTTTTCTGTCCTTCACATTTTGTCTGGAATTAAAACCTTCGACTGTACTCAAAGGCAAAATGTAAATAAATATATGTTTTATTCTATTTTACTCTTCAAAATTTTTGAAAAATTATATCCTCATTGTCTTTCTGACACTGGGCTCTCCTCCAGGTATCTCTTTATTACTCATTACATGTTTTGTGCAGGTTCAGCTTCCATAGACACTATGAATGCTTACAATATCCCTAGCAACAGTTCTCAGATTTTTCTTTTAGAGAGCCAATGCCACTATTTGCTAATGAAGTTGTGTCGCAGTTTCAGGAGATGTATAACAGGAGTTTCTTTATTTTAATTTTAATATTTAAAATTCAAGAGATACATTGATTGTGCCAAGTTGATGCACTTTACTACACTATTCATCCTCTTATTTTTAATAGCATTTCCAATTTGTACTATTTAGCACAGTGTAAACTGCTTTTGAGTTATGCAAATATTAATAAATGTCACTCTCCAATTCACTTAAATGGCACTAAGTTAAGAGTACATCAACTTTCAACTCTATGAAAAACAGACAATTGGTGCAATTTAAGAGCGTTGTATACCTGACGGTAGACAAACTGAATGCATAGCAATCTTGAGCTAATTCAGTTTGTCTCAATTCAATGTAACTCCACAAATATTTATTGAATATCTACTTTGGCAAAAGACTATCCCTGACAATGTTGTATATACAGAAATAAATAAGACATGGTCTTTGATCTTAAAATTTTTACGACCCATCAGATAAAATAAGCATGAACTCATATTCTAAATATTAGGCACATCATGGTACATCTGGCACTAGAAATACTAACAAAGGGTTCTGTAACACAGAAGGAATTGAGATTAATGATGAATAAAGACATTTTAGAATGATTCATTTAGGAGTCCGCATTGTATTGTGGGATCTGGCCAGCAGCCTGCAATGCAGTGGGGCTCTTTCTTTGTTTCCAGGCGGATCATCAGGTTGAGAAATAATAGACACAGACGAGATAGAGAAAGCTGGGTCTAGGGGGTCACCGCCTTCTGATCCCGGAGTGCCACCAATGCGCCGGATATACTAGCATTTATTATTAAGTTTAGTGAGGGTGAGCATAGGTTAGTGAGGAATTTAGGGTCATTTGATTATGAGGTGAGATGGTCACACGGGAATGAAGTAATTCTTTAACATAACATCTGTATACAGAAGTACAGTATACAGAGGTAAGAATTTACAATATAGTGTGTGCATCAGTAATTTCTAACAGAGCCTTAAAACAGAAACACAGTCTTTCCATAACCTATAATTAGCAAGATATTAATCAGCAGTAACAATTGCAGCAAAAGATGGTTACAAACAATCCATAGGAACAGGAAATGAAGCTAGACAACTGGTTAGACCAGAAATTCTCAGAAGAGAGTATGCCTTAACCCTAAAGAGGCCTGGAAGAGCCGTGGCAAGATGAGGGCGTTTATAGCCCTATCTTATCCATATGGACAGGCTCCCCCCATGCATCCATTTGTAGGCTCTCCATGAGGGTCGCGTTCCATTCCCAGGGCTATGAACATCTGCTTTTCTGCGATAGGAATCTTGGTGATGTGAAACATCCCTGACTGCACGTCCATTCATAGACTCTCTGCAGGGAGAAGCACATCACGCGCTGTTGGCTCATACTGGCAGTCCATCCTGGCCTTGTCTTTCACAATCCTGCATGCAATTTTGTCATCACAATAATCATGAGCATTTCATCTTTTATTCCATAGCAATAGTTTCAGGGGGTCTCCCTACAGCTCTTCCTTTTCTCTGATTTAAATGAACCATAGCAATCATACCTTGGTGCTGATTATGATTGGATTGAAGAATATTTTTTCCAGTTTTACACATGAGCAATAAACCAATAGAACAAATTATACACAGAACAAAATTAACAATAGTGGATCATCCAAAAGATTTTACCCATTGAATGGGGTTGAGATTAGATAACCCCTTAGAGATACCATCTAAAACTTCAGCACCGGATAAAGCAGTTAACTGTGCTTGAGAGGCCTCAAAAATCTGTTCTTTTAGCTTGCTTATGTCTAAACTTAAATTATCTTCACTTCCTTGTAAATGGTGTTTTGCTGATTTCCAATTGTGAACAGACTCATTATGTTGAAACGGAGTTATAAAAAAATTCAGAAGTATTCCTATAATATTGCATTTGTAATCTATGTGCTAAACTCATAATTTTATCGCCCATCCATATAATAGTTTGCCTTAGGTCATTAATTTGATTGGCCAATTTTTGATCAATACCTGACTGAGAATTCCACATCCAAGTAGAGTTTTTTTTTTTTTTTTTTTTTTTTTTTGCCATTTATCCACACAATGAGCAGTGTGAATAGATTGATGTAATGCAACTCCAGCAGTAGCAGCAGTCACAGTAACAGCAATCACACCCATTAATACTGCAATTAATGTAAAAATAAATTGTTAATCCTTTAAATAATTTTTTGTAATACATTGTTAATAACATGGATAGAAGGGAAAGATTCCCAAGGCCTATGTTAGGCCACGGGGAGCTAAATACCTTCTCTGGTTCTGACTATTAAAATACTATGATACTGATTAAAGGATGAGTCAATACAAGTCTACAAGTAACAATACAGGTAATTATGTTGGTTTTTGAACTAATATGAATCTTTCCTACTAATAACATATATGGTGGTTTAACACAACTTTTAAGTGGTATAGTTTTGTTGGACTCCATGTAGATAGTATATATGTTTTGGGATGGTACTCTTTTTTGTGAATGTGGAGTGGGGGGAATAGGTTGTACGAGAGGTGGTGGGGGAACATTAGCAACGGGGGAGTATAAGTCCTCATAATCTTTACTGTCCCATCTTTGAATTTACGTTTTGATGATTGCCATAGTGATATTTTTGGCTGTGTGGCAATAGTAGTGTAAATCAATCTGTTGTCTTAGTTTTCGAGGTGACAAGGTGGATTTACTTATAATACTTTCTCCAGGCCAAACTCTCATACCAGTCATAGCTATGGTTAACCTCCATAATTCTGAATGTTCAGGTCCTAAGTGGGGAACAACGAGCCTTGGCTTTGGAGGGGCAACCCTTGCCCCTTTCCACTTAAAAGGAAAAAAGGAGTTAAATCTACTCTATAATGGGGAAGGTTGTCACTACTTTTTTGATAAGCAATATCATGGAGAAAATGTTGACAATCTCTGTGATCCTGTGAGCAATCACTAGTAATATGACCTTTAGGAGCGCAATCAACAATGGTATAGTAAGAAGAATTAAATAACACCGTTCCTTCTGAACTAACACAATCCTTCCATATTAGTTTGTCAGCATTTGAAAACAAGTTTAGAGGACACATAGGTCCTAACTCCTGTTTTGATCTGCCTTAGAGGTTTTATTTTTATTTATTTATTTATTTATTTTTATTTATTTATTTTTTGAGACGGAGTCTCGCTCTGTCGCCCAGGCTGGAGTGCAGTGGCCGGATCTCAGCTCACTGCAAGCTCCGCCTCCCGGGTTTACACCATTCTCCTGCCTCAGCCTCCAGAGTAGCTGGGACTACAGGCGCCCGACACCTCGCCCCGCTAGTTTTTTGTATTGTTTAGTAGAGACGGGGTTTCACCGTGTTAGCCAGGATAGTCTTGATCTTCTGACCTCGTGATCCGCCCGTCTCGGCCTCCCAAAATGCTGAGATTACAGGCTTGAGCCACCGCGCTAGGCCGACTGCCTTAGAGGTTTTAATGAGAGCGCTGATACCAAGGGTCCTAAAGGAGGGACAGAGTGACTAGACGGTAGTGTGACCACCCAAGTTTGAATATCTAATGAGAGACATCCATTATTGGGTCCCAGGTACAAAGGTGGATACCTAAAACCTAAAGTGATATTGAGAGGGGTTCCTTCTTCTGAAGGTTGGGTAGGACAATGATCATTTAGAGAACCAGGCATCCAAATATTATCATTAACATAGACCTCGATAGGAACGTCCATCCATGTCATGGCTCGAATAAGAGGAGGAAAAGGAATATAGACCCAATATGTATAGTTGTTAATGGTCTGTGAGGTGACAGAGGGTAGATGGATCAATGTCGTCAGGAGGAGGCAGAGGTTGAGCCGGACCTGGATCACTGGAGACAAGTTGTTCCGGATGACTGACTGGATTGTCTGTTGTAAAGGAGTTAGCGTGGTCATTTTCTTCCTTTTGGCGATTGGATGTGTTAGTTGTTTCCTGCTGTGACACTTTTTCAGCAAATTTCTCTGTCTCGTTGTTGCATGCATTTTCAGGACACAATTTCAGGTGGCTAGCAGGAATCCAAACAGGAAATTGATGTTCACCTGGGGAAATACAAGCATAGCCTCTTCCCCACATTAAAATAGAACCTTTTGACCATATATGAGATTGAACGTCTTTCCACCATATTTCCCTTCCATGGTTTACCATAGGACAGTTACCAGAGAAATGTTTTTTGGCAGCAGTAACAGAATTAGATTTAGGAATATTAACAAAATTTAACATGAGAAATGCCAAGTTTAGCTGTATGTGAGGGGTAGACAACTCCTTATTCCCCTCTTTTTCTTTAAGTAATTGTAATTTTAAAGTTCTGTTACTTTCAGTTTCAGGGGATCTCCCTACAACATTGGAATACACCTTAAAGGATGAGTAAGGATTAAACTGGTAAAAACAAGAAGGAAATGCTTGTTATAACAAGAATGATATGAACAAAAGCAAAATAAAGGCAAATAAAAGACACAGTAGGGACAAAAGTGTTGAATGGTGTGACTTTTATAAGCTGGAAGGCATGGTGAAGTGATAGTACAAGGAGATACATGGCAAAAGATATATATGAGGTCAGATCATAGTACCTAAAAATAGGTGTGCAGAGAAATACGGAGAGTCTACCTTGAGTATTAGTTTAGACTTTCTTTTTTTTTTTTTCTTAGAAGACAGTTTCATTTAAGGTGCTACAGGTACCTATCTTGACTATGTGTATAATTTTTTCTTATTCCATCCACTAGGATTTTTCAAAACACACACTTGTGTAATTGTACACACACATACACTGTTAAGACTTTCTCTTTATGTGAGCACTTAATAGCTGCTTCTGACCTGGTCATGTTCATTTATTTATAAATATAGCAACCTTATTTCTATAACATACCTTATAACACCTTATCTATATGAAATGTATGAATCTGCATTAGTCCCTTAAGAATGCAATTAAATGCCAACCAATAAAGAAAATGTAAGTATCTAGGGGGGAAAAAAAAAGAAAAACTATTGATACCACAGAGTCAATTAATGAAACTGCCTACTCCTTTTTACAAGGGGTGCCTTCAGTATATTGTTTTGATCTACTTTATTTTATACATGGTTCTGATATGTGTGATGATTTCACCATTCAGTCAAAGAAACAACACAATAAGAGAAGGGAAAAGTGCCATGTAATGCAAGTCATGCCAGGTTAGTGAGAAGTGGTAGCAAGGTGAAAATTAAACCTAATAATTCTACAAATAATATAAAACCATTCAAATTTGATAGGTAATTTTGTGGGTAGAAAAAAGTTAGAATCAGTTTAAAATTTCTGTTATCCTCACAGAGTATAAGAAATGAGTAAGTTATGGTGAGTCTTCTCTAAAATAATTTAGATTTTGTTGATTATTAGAAAAAATATAATTTAGTTAAATTTGTAAAAGTAAAATCAGTTAATAAGTATAAAGCTGAACACTCAGATATTGAAATATCTTGATGCCTAATTTCAAATAAAAATATTTAAACACACAGAACTTTAAAATCGGATGATGTACTTCTGAATACACACATACTCCAGAAACTGTAAAAACAGGTAAATTCAAACCCATTTTTTTTCTATTGGTTTGAATTTACCTGTTTTTACTTTTCATTTCCAACAACTGTGTATCTTGCTATCTGGTTTCACCACACATAAAATATTTCCAAATTGTAATTAACATGGTGTTAAGGCACATAGTAGACTCCAGTGAATACACTATAAATGAATGAGGGCACAGATGTTGTTAACTTTTGCTTTGTGGTATTAGGTTCTGTTCAGATCACTATGTACAAAAGAGGACACTGCATAGTTTTAATATATAACCACTAAGTCTAAATATGTCTTCTGACATCCAGGCATTGAGAAGTGAACAATGATAGAAAGAGCTGTAAATATGTGCATTTTGCCAAGTATATGTTCTCCAATTTACCAGAAAAAATAAATAAATAAATAAACCTCTGCAAAACATAATGGATTTGATGAATCTAATAACAAAATTATTCCAGTATGAGTAATATAGTCAATTAAAATATCTCTCACAAAAGTTAGAATTGCTTCATATAATGTTATCTTTTTTACTACATTTTTCTACAACACATTTTTAGGTAAAAAAATGAAAAACAAATTGAAGGGAAAAATTTAGTCTTTGTCACATTAAGAAACCTTATTTGGCCTTCTTTGCAACTTCAAAAACTTATATTTTTAGAAAATGAAAATATTATTTTAATAAAACTGTAGTTGCCTTGTATTATCTATAGTAGGGCACATGAGCCACTGTAGTTATTATATTCCACTGCATTAAAGATAAGCTGCCTTTGGATGATACATAATGTGATTTTATTTGATTGATTTTTATTGTCACCAATCAGTAGCAAATATTGGTAGTCAAAAGAAATGTCGGTGTCAGTCTATAAGTGAACTATCTACATGGATTGAATTCCGATTTGTGGAAGTCTGAATCTAGATGCCGGTATGCATGCTTGATAAGCGAAGAAAAATGAGAGGATCAAATTATAAATAACAGAAAAACAGGAAACATGGAACCTACTCTCTCTCTCATTATAAGTAGAACTTTGTGGTATTAAGCGCTACACATTTATTGACATATGGACCTTCATATTTTTGAATTCTTGGCATCATATAGGCCACAGCCTTTGCAAAAAACATTAAACACCCTTAAGTGTTGTTACAGGCTCTTTGGAAGATTGTGTCAAATGGTTATTTTTTCAAATAATTATGTTTTCCATACATTAAAATTAAAGTCTTCTTCCTGACAATATAATAAGAAATTTCTAAAGTTCTGATCTCCGCTCATGTTTTGTTAGTAAGTGCATTTATGTCTTGAACAAGTGGGTTTAAATGGAAGTTTGCGATTCTGTTATTCCAGAAATTCAGGTACAGCTTCCAACTGTATTTTGAGAAAGCAAGAAACCATATAGTTTGACCTACCAAGAAAATCCTTTACTAATTTCTTGTTGAATTGATTACCAATATATAATTTGCCCACAGGTGATATTTAGTACATTAAACAAAAAAGGCATACATTTTCAAGGGTCCTTTCTTGTATTGACAGCTTGTGTTTTGAGGGCTAGACACTGTAATGTCTAATTTACAGATCACCAAGGGATTGAAAATCATCTAAAAGTCATCAAGGAGTTAGGGATGATAAATTGTCAGTTTGACTCAGACGTTTCAGTTTATACTTGAGATAACTTTCCAGTATTCTATACAGTTAATCTAATACTAACCAAATAATTTATTTACAATCCGAAAAAATGATGACAGATTTAATTGAGGACACATCCTAGAAATTGTTACAGATGGCGAGTGTGCCTGTGGAAGATGATGAGGTTCTTGCTCTTGATTATCTGCTCCAGCAACAGTTCTTGATCAACTTCATATTGCAGATGCCTTTTCTTTAAAAGAAAAAAACACGTGTATATATATATATATATATATATATATATATATATATATATATATAAAATACATATATGTATATAACCACTAAGTCTAAATGCATATATATATGAGCTACAAATCTCAATTTGCCTTCTTTCCAAGTTACCACTTTCCTCTTCTGTGCTTGAGTCTCTGATCCCTGCCTATAGGCCAACAAACTGTTCAAGACGAGGAAGCAGGATATCTACTTCTTTCCTAATGGCTATCTCTGAAACACAGAAACACACTCTTTTATATTTTTAAGTGGTTTTGTTGCCGGTAACTACAAGAACATAAAATGTAGCACAAATGGCAAGACTCACTTGTAGAATTATTTAGTCCCAGAAACATGAAGAAATGGCTACTTGGTCTTTCCCAACTTTTATTTAGATTTGTTAGAGGTGAATTTAAATATTATAGGCCCTGCCCGTCATGCCTTCCTCTTTATTTCAAGCACCTAAAGCAGCATCTCACATATATCAGATGCCCTATAAATATTTGTTTTATAGCTAAATGAAAGCCTTTATGAGTGACTTATCTTTTCATAACACTGTGACTTGCTTCCTTTCTAAACATCTAGATTTGTTCTCCTTTGAGAATCAGCATACTGAACCATAGCTAAGCATGCAAACACATACACACACACACACACACACACACACACACACACACAAGAGGCCCATGCTGAAAGCAAATCTCTGTAACTTTATCATTTATCCATTTATCATTGTATTATTTTGCTTTCCTGAAAGACTTTGACTGTTATTTTAAAGTCTACTTGTACTTTGAAGTAAACATTATTTCTTCTCCATTTGTTTGAAACATGAGCTCTGCAAAATGTGTTCTGTAGAATTTAATGTAAATGATGCTTTCAGAAAAAGGGTTTTGTGGCCTAATTATGATCAATACTAGCATAATTTTGTTTCTGAAAATTCCTGAAATAAAATAGCCAATTTCATTATGTTTCACTTGATTCCTTATCTTTATTTGACCAACAAAATTTCTTTCCTAACCCAAACATTTCATCTCAATGAAACAACTGCCATCACACTTGTTTTTATATCCTGTTTTTATATCCTGCCTTCGAGTAATATGAGGAATGTGACTTCACAAGGAGTCATGGACCACATATACTTTGATGGAGGCCTCTACTCAAAACGAATAGTTGTGTCAAAACTGTCTCCATTTTTTACTTCATCCCAGCATTGTGAAGACCTCCAATTCTGAGTTCATTTGTGGAACAAAAATAAAGACCACACTCTGATTCTAACAAATTATGAATACCTCCTATATTTGGTCACCAACCATAGCTACTTTCAAAGGCTCCCAATATCATGCATACCTGCTCCCCACCCCCGACAGACAGACCTCAGATTCATATAATCACAGCTTGATAATAAACAGTAAAAATAAATAAATTAATATTCGATAAAATAAGATAAATAATAAAGAAAAATTTTTAAACGTTCTACAGATTCAATGCAATCTGTCAACATTTCGATGTTTAGTTTTGTGAAAATGGAAGAACTCATCTAAAAATGTAGAGTTTTTTTTCCAAGATGTCAGATTAGAGGCTTTTTGCATGCCTCAGCCACTTGGATACAGCAAGATAATGCATAAAGAATAGTTCTGTGAACTTTAATTCAGTAAGAGAAGTAGAAATCCACCAGAATCACAGCATCATGAAGGACACCCCAGATTCTGGGAAGGAAGAGAGTGACAAACAGCCCTTGATGGCATGTGGCTTATAACAGTGACTAAAGCCCTAGTATACAAGAGAGGCAAAAAACTTTCCTCTGTGACTCTCCTTTCCTCCAGGGATCTAAGGAAGCCAAGCTGAGGGAGAAGATTTTGTTTCTCCCAAGCCCTTGAGCTGACTTGGGGAGAGGCTTGGAGACACTGTGGTAAAAAGACACCAGGAAAAGCCCCATTTTCCCAGACACGAGACTGAGAGCAGGATGCCACCTTTAATCCAGGTGCATGCAAAACCAGCCATTCTTTGGTGGCCTGGCAGCATGACCACACAGGAATTTTAGTTAGGATGGAGACTGGATTGCCTGCTCTGGAGTGGAGTAGAGGTCTCCACAGGCAGGTCTGTGGAAAGTGTCTCAGCAATAGGCACTCTTCCCTGGTTCAGGCCTGGCACAGAATAGCTGCTACAGTTGCAGTTCTCCTGGGTAATGAGATTTGTAGCTAAGGCCAGATTGGTAACCTAGAACAAGTCTCTGTGTACCATGGCTGGGTGTCCCAGCCTCCTCCCCTGAGACTGTTGTGCAGCAGAGCCCTCTCTCCTCTTGAAAGGATTTCTGCCTTGAAAACCCAAGGCAGAAATCCAGGTTTTCAGAGTATTTCCTTGCCTTGATCAGCAGTCTAGGCCAACTCACCCTTCCTGTGTATAGGTTATGGTGCAGTGGGGCCCTTCTCCATTCTACACCCAGGTGAATCTCCAGGCAGATGGAACACCTGCTTGCCTAGAGCAGCAGCCTGAGCCACACCATCCTTGCTGTGCAGAGATCCTGGGGCAGGGAAGCCCTCTTTGTTCCACTCCCAGGCAGATCTCTAGGCAGCTGGAGAGCTCACCCTCCTGATTACAGGTTTAAGTCACCTCCCATAATCATGCAGAGAATTTGGGGCCAGGAAATTTCCCAGCCCCGTGCCTGTGCACATCTCTGTGTGCTTGGTGGCCACTTACTGGATTCATCTTTGGTGCTGGTGCATATGCTTGCCATCGGGGTACCTGTAGCTAGACCAACATGGTTCAGCCCCACCCATATTGGACTCCACCCCTCTGGGGCTGAGCATAGAGCTAAGACCAGTATGCACCCCACAAATCAGTTCATTGCAGGAGATAACAGATATATTCTCCAGGTAAACAATGATTAAAGTATATACCCAGCTAAATTGGGCAGACAGCTTTTATCTATAAGGGCCATCTACTGGCTTGTAAGTCAAACCACACAGCACGATATAACCCAACAGTAGAAGTGCATATGGCTATAGAAGCAAAACCAAATGACCCTACCTAGCATTCTGTACAGTTGTACCACTTAGGTATGGGGTTAAACGGAAATTGAAATAAAAATATAATAATAATACTACAGGGAAATAAAATAAAAGAAAAAAATGCTACCTGCACAAAAATAATTACAAAAGTTAGAAGTGCTAGTGTTTCCAGATAAGAAGGAACCTGTACAAGAATTCTGGCTCTATAAAATATCTAAAGTAGTGGCACCACCAGAGAATAATGCTAGCTCTCCAGAAATAGTCTTTAACCAAAGGTAGAAACTCAGATACAAAAGATAAAGAATTCAAATCATGGTTTGAAAGAAAGCTCAATGAGATTCAAGGCAAAGTTGAAAATTAAGACAAAGAAACTTCTAAAGCAATCCAGAAAATGAAGGAAGAGGCAAACATATTTTAAAAATCCATCAGAGGTTCTAGAATTTAAAAACTCACTTAAAAATTTCAAAACATAACTGAAAGCTTTATCCATAGACTCCACCACCAAACAGAATAAAATTTTTCAAACCTTGAAGATCGGTCTTTTGAACTAACTCAGAAAAATATAAAGAAAAAATAATTGTAAAAATGAGCAAAATCTTCTAGAAATATGAGATTGTGAAAAGCAACTAAATCTACAAATTACTTGCATTTCTTCTTTATTTATTTATTTACTTATTTATTATTATTATACTTTAAGTTCTAGGGTACATGTGCATAACGTGCAGGTTTGTTACATATGTATACTGTGCCATGTTGGTGTGCTGCAACCATCAACTCGTCAGCACCCATCAACTCGTCATTTACATCAGGTATAACTCCCAATGCAATCCCTGCCCCTTCCCCCCTCCCCATGATAGGCCCCGGTGTGTGATGTCCCCCTTCCCGAGTCCAAGTGATCTCATTGTTCAGTTCCCACCTATGAGTGAGAACATGCGGTGTTTGGTTTTCTGTTCTTGTGATAGTTTGCTAAGAATGATGGTTTCCAGCTTCATCAATGCCCCTACAAAGGACACAAACTCATCCTTTTTTATGGCTGCATAGTATTCCATGGTGTATATGTGCCACATTTTCTTAATCCAGTCTGTCACTGATAGACATTTGGGTTGATTCCAAGTCTTTGCTATTGTGAATAGTGCCGCAATAAACATACGTGTGCATGTGTCTTTATAGAAGCATGATTTATAATCCTTTGGGTATATACCCAGTAATGGGATGGCTGGGTCATATGGTACATCTAGTTCTAGATCCTTGAGGAATCGCCATACTGTTTTCCATAATGGTTGAACTAGTTTACAATCCCACCAACAGTGTAAAAGTGTTCCTATTTCTCCACATCCTCTCCAGCACCTGTTGTTTCCTGACTTTTTAATGATCACCATTCTAACTGCTGTGACAAACCTGAGAGGAACAAGAAATGGGGAAAGGATTCCCTATTTAATAAATGGTGCTGGGAACATTGGCTAGCCATAAGTAGAAAGCTGAAACTGGATCCTTTCCTTACTCCTTATACGAAAATTAATTCAAGATGGATTAGAGACTTAAATGTTAGACCTAATACCATAAAAACCCTAGAGGAAAACCTAGGTAGTACCATTCAGGACTTAGGCATGGGCAAACACTTCATGTCTAAAACACCAAAAGCAACGGCAGCAAAAGCCAAAATTGACAAATGGGATCTCATTAAACTAAAGAGCTTCTGCACAGCAAAAGAAACTACCATCAGAGTGAACAGGCAACCTACAGAATGGGAGAAAATTTTTGCAATCTACTCATCTGACAAAGGGCTAATATCCAGAACCTACAAAGAACTCAAACAAATTTACAAGAAAAAAACAAACAACCCCATCAAAAAGTGGGCAAAAGATATGAACAGACATTTCTCAAAAGAAGACATTCATACATCCAACAGACACATGAAAAAATGCTCATCATCACTGGCCATCAGAGAAATGCATTTCTTATTAGAAGGAGCAAAGCAAACAACCCAAGTAACAATTTGAGGAAATAATTTAAGAATATTTCTCTAATCTTGCTAGAGAGGGAGATATCCAAATACAAGAAGCCAGAGAACACCTGCAAGACACTATACAAAATGAACATCAACAAGGCATATAGTTATGAGCCCCTCCAAAGTCAATACTAAAAGAAAATATCTTAAATGTAGCAAGAGAAAAAGATCACATTATATGCAAAGGGAATCCCATAAGGCTAACAGTGAAATTCTCAGCAGAAACTTTACAGTGCAAAAGAGATTGAGATCCTATGTTTAGAATTCTTAAAAATAAGAAATTCCAGCCAATAATTGTATATTCTGCCGAACTAAGCTTCATAAGTGAAGGAGAAATAAAATATTTTTCAGACAAGCAAGTTCCAAAAGAATTTGTTACTGTAAGACCAGCTTAGAATACATGGTTAAGGGAGTTCTAAACATGGAAATGAAAGAACAATATCTACTACCACAAGAACACACTTAAGTACATAGCCCATAAACCCTACAAAGCAACCACAAATTGAAACTGCGAAGCAAACAGATGATAACAATTTCACTACAGATTCAAAATTTTATATATAATTATTAACCTTGAATGTCAATGCTAAAATGCCACTCTTAAAAGTTATAGAGTGGCAAGTTGGATAAAAAGCAAGACACATCTGTATACTATCTTCAAGAGACCTATCTCACACATTGGTTCACCTATAGTCTCAAAGGAAACAGTTGAAGAAATATCTAATCATACAAATGGAAAACTAAAAAGAGAAAAATTTGCTATTTTTCTGTCAGAATAAGACAAATAAAATGGACTTTAAACTAACAATAGTTTAAGAAAATACAAAGGAGGGCATTATATAATGATAAAAAATTCAATTCAACAAAAAGACTTCATGTGCCTAAATATATACACACATAACTTTGGAGCACCCAGATTCATAAAACATAAATCTTCTAGACCTATGCAAAATTTTAGATAGCCACATAATAATGGTAGAAGACTTCAACACTCCACAACACAGTTAGACAGGTCATTGAGGCAGAAAACTAAAATAGAAATTCTGATTAAGCTTGACACTTTGGTGCATAGGCTGGCCTCGAACTCCTGACCTCAAGGAATCCACCCACCTTGGCCTCCCAAAGTGCTGATTACATGTGTGAGCCACCTCGCTCAGGCCATCTTTACTAAAATTACAAAAATTAGCTGGGCGTGGTGGCAGGTGCCTGTAGTCACAGCTACTCAGGAGGCTCAGATGTGAGAATTGCTTGAATACGGGAGACAGAGGTTGCAGAGAGCCGAGATCATGCCACTGCACTCCAGCCTGGGTGATGGAGCAAGACTCCATCTCAAAAAAAAAAAAAAAAAAAAAAAAAAAAAAAAAAAAAAAAAAGACACTTGACCAATTGGACCTAACGGACATCTATAGAATACTACCCAACAAACACAGAATGTACATTCTTCTCATCTGCACATGGAATATATTTCAAGATAGATCACATGCTCAGCCATACAATAAGTTTCAATAAATTAAAAGTTTCAATAAATTATACCAACCATATTCTTGGACTGCAGTGGAATAAAAATAGAAATCAAAACCCAAATCTCTCAAGCCACACAATTACATGTAAATTAAACAACTGGCTCATTAATGACTTTAGGGCAGACAATCAAATTAAGTCTGGAATTAAAGATAATCTTTGAAATAAATGAAAACAGAGACACAATAAACCAAAATTTCTGAGATACAGACGTGATTTAAGAGGAAAGTTTATAACATTAAACACCTATATCAAGAAGATGGAAAGATCTCAAATTAACAATACACCATCATACTTAGAGGAACTAGAAACTAACCCCAAAGCTAGCAGAGGAAAAGAAAGCAGTAAAATCAGGGCAGAACTGCCTGAAATTGAGATCAAAAATACATACAAAGGATCAATGAAACCAAAACTTTCTTCTTTGAAAAGTTTAAACAGGAACAATATGCCACTAGCTAGAAAAAAAGAAAAAAGAGAGAAATCCAAATAAGGCATTCAGAAACAAAAAGGGCAATATTACAACCAATCTCACAGATTTATAAAAGATCCTTGCAAACTATTATGAACAACCCTGTACACACAAACTAGAAAATCTAGAGGAAATGAATAAATTCTTGAAACTACACAATCTCCCAAGATTAAATCAGGAAAACATGGAAACTCTGAATAGACCAACAGTGAGTTCCAAAATTAAGTCAGTAATAAAAAGTTTAATAATATGGTTAGGCTTTGTGCCCCCACCCAAATCTTGAGTTATAATCCCCCTAAGTCCCATGTGTCAAGAGAGAGTCCACAGGGAGTTAATTGAATCATGGGGGCGAGTTTCCCATGCTGTTATTGTGATAGTGAGTGAGCTCTAATGAGATCTGATGGTTTTATAAGAGACTCTGCCGCCTTCGCTCAGCATTTCTCCTTTCTGCCACCTTGTGAAGAAGGTATCTTTCTTCTCTCTCATCTTCTGCCATGATTGTAGCTTTTCCGAGGCCCCCCTAACCATGCAGAACTTTAAGTCAATTAAACCTCTTTCCTTTATAAATTACCTACTTTCAAGTATGTCTTTATTAGCAGTGTGAGAACGGACTAATATACCTACAAAACAGACGAGATAAAGTCATGGCTGAATTCTACTAAACATACAAAGAAGAGGTGGTGCCAATTCTACTGAAACTATTTCAAAAAACAGAGGAGAAGGGAATCCTCCATAACTCATTCTGTAAAGTCAGCATTGCCTTGATACTAAAACCTGGCAAGGACTCAACAAAAAAAAGAAAACTGCAGGCCAACATCCCTAATGAACATAGACACAAAAAAATTTTCAACAAAAGATTAGCAAACTGAATAAAGAAGCATATCAAAAATTGAATTTACCATCAAGTAGGCTTTATTTCTGGAATGCAAGGTTGTTTCAACATATATAAATCAATAAATGTGATTCACTACACAAACATAATTAAAAACAAAAACCATATGACATTTCAGTAGATGAAAAATATTTTGATAAATCCAACATGTATTTATCATGAAAAAAACCTCAAGAAAGTAGGCATAGAAGAAATACGGCTCAAAATAATAAGAGCCAGCTATGACAAAGTCACAGACAACATCATACTATACAGGCAAAAACTAGAAGCATTCCCCTTAAGACCTGGAACAAAACAAGAATGCCCACTGTCACTAGTCCTATTGAACATAGTGATGGAACTGCCAGCTACAACCAACAGATAACAAGAAATAAAAAGCATCCAAATAGGAAAAGAAGAAGTCGAACCATCTTCATGGATGATATAATATGATACCTAATAAACCCTAAAGACTCCACCGAAATGCTCCTGGAACTGGAGCCATTATCCTAAGCAAATGCAGGAACAGAAAACCAAATACTGCATCTTCTTACTTATAAGTGAGTTTTAAACATTGGGGGAACTCATGAACACAAAGATGGCAACAATAGACATTGGAGACTACTAGGAGAAAGAGGGAAAGAGGGTGTCAAGGGGTGAAAAACTATTGAAAACTGTACTCAAAATCTGGATAACAGGATCAATTGTACCTCAAAAACTTCTGCATGATGCAATATATCCAGGTGACAAACTGGCACATGTGCCCCCTAAAACTAAAATAAAATTTGAAATTATCTTATAAAATTCATATGAAATCTCAACAGACCTAAGATAGCTAAAACAATCTTTAAAAATAATGAAGTTGAAGGACTTACTTGCTTATGTTAAAACTTACTACAAAGCTATAGTAATCAAAACAGTGTGGTAGTGGCATAAAGTCAGATATATATAAGATGAAGTAGAATATAAAGCACAGAAACAGAACTTCACATATATGGTAAAATTATTTTTGGTAAGGGTTCTAAGATCTTTCAAAAGAGAAAGGACAGTGTTTTCAACAAATGGTGCTAGAAAACTGATTATCTTCAGGCAAAATAATTAAGTTGGACTCTTATCTAACAGCCTATACAAAAATTAACTCACAATAGATCATAGAGTTATATGGAGAACCTAAAACAATAAAAACTCAGAAGAAAACATAGGGCAAAAACTTCATGACATTGGATTTGGCAATGATGTCTTGAATATGACATCAAAGGCACAGGCAACAACAGAAAAAATAGGCAAATTGGACTTCATAAAAATTTAAAAAATTGTTCATCAGAAGACAATATAAATAGAGTACAAAGGCAATTCATATAATAAAAAAAAAACATATTAGCAAACTGTATATCCTAAAAGGAATTGATATCCAAAATATGTAGAAAACAAACTAGAACCGAACAAGAAAAATGAAACAACCTGATTCAAAGGAAGTCTATTCTCTCACAATGATTTAATACACTTTTTATCGGACAGAATTTGTTCAGACATACGCAGGTCTATTTTAAGATAATAAGGGCTTGGAAACAAATTACTATTTTATGGTGTTTATGGAAGATTGAGGAAGAGTATACAGATGTGAATTCCAAAATGTGACGACTGATTTAAATGGATTTTTTTTGTGTGTCAGAGTTCTATTTATTTGTACCCATACAAATAGGAGTAGAATAATATTATTGACATTACATACTTTGTGCTACAAGCTGTGTTATAAAATTTAATAGATTTTAGAATAGATAAAATGTAAATAGAATTATTACTTTTGAATCATTACTATTAGACTGAATTACTTAAAGCAATTTAAAAATCTGAAAGTGCTTTAGAAGAGTATTATTTGTTATAGCATGTTAGCATTTCTTATACTGGGATGGTTAATTTTAATTGTCAATGTGACTAGATTAAGAGATATACAAATAGCTGGGAAAGCCTTGTTTCTGGATATATTTGTGAGAGGTTTTTTTTTTTTTTTTTTTTCCAGTAGAAATTTCATCTGAATTGTGTAATGAGTAAAGAAGATTCATTCTCAGAGTTGGTAGGCCTCATCCAATTGACTGAAGGCTCAAAACAGACCAAACAGGCAGAAGAAAGTTGAATTAGCTCTCCCTCCTGGATATGGGGCATCCTCCTTCTTCTGCCCTCAGATATTAGGACTTCAGGTTCTTTGGTCTTTGAATTCAGGGAATCACACTAGTGTCCCCCAACACACACCCCCACTCCCCCAGCCCCAGGGTTCTCAGGCCTTCAGCCTCAGACTAAGAGTTACACCATTGGCTTTTCTGGTTCTGAGCACTCAGATTAGAATAAGCCACACTGCAGGCCTCCCTGGTTCTCCAGTTGGCATATTGTTTATCCTGAAACTTCTCAGCCTCTATAAGGGCGTAAGTAAATTCCACTAAAATCTCGTAAAACCCATCAGATCTCATGAGATCCACTTACTATCATGAGAACAGCATGGGAAAGACCCAACTCCATGATGCAATCATCCCTCTCCAGTACCCTCACACAACACATGGGAATTATGAAAGCTACAGGATGAGATTTGGATGGGAACACAGAGCCAAACCATGTCAGTTTCAAATAGCTAGAAGGTGGATATCAAATGTTCCCAACACAAAGTCATGATAAATAATTTAAAGGATGATATGTTAATTGCCCTGATCTGATCACCATGCACTATATGTATCACATCATCACTATGAACCACCTGAATATGTACAATTATTATGTCATTTTTAAAAAATTAAAAAATACTTTCTTCAGTATTTAACCATATCTTTGTGACTTTTTCCCATAAAAGTTTAAGAATCAATGACAATTTTTCACAGTTATTTAACTACAAAATATTAATAACTTTCTACTCATTGAGAACCTCTTTCTATGAGAGAAAATGATTCTGTCTGGCCTGCCAAGTTATTTATGGAATTAGCATACCTGTGACCTATAGCATAGCTGATATCTTTCCCTAGCTGCTTATACAGATAGGTTTTGGCTAGTAATCCTAATTGCCAATTTGGTTAAGATGGTTGCTGCCAATAGAATGTATCAATGACTCTACACTAGAAAATGATTTCACTATGCTATTGTGTGTGTGTGTGTGTGTGTGTGTGTGTGTGTGTGTGTGTGTGTGTATTTACTAATATATGTGTTCAATTTCTTCTCTTTCATCTGAGACCTTCTGGCACTCTGGAGCATACATTCCACTGTGAATTACAGGAAACAACTTTATACACACAGGCATATGCATGTTTGTGCATGTGTATAAAAATGTGTAGTAATGGCAAGTCCTTGAAGAAAAATTACTGGGTTGAGCAAAGAAAGAGTGAATTGGGGTTGCTAACATGAATAAGGTAATCAACAAAAACTTCTCTAAGAAGTTGACATTCTTTAAGCAAAAACCTCAGTGAATGAAGTGAAACAGCAAAGTATGTGACTATTTTGGACAATAGTATGCAAGCGTGTAGGGAAAAAGCAAATAAAAAGTGATTGAGAAAGCAGCAGATGTGAGAAACAGCTGGAGACCGGTGTGGCATTTTGATTTCTTTAGAAAAATGAAATGGTCACTGCCAGGCTCCTGTAGATAACATAACACTGTTAAATCTCCAAAAAGTGTTTTTAGGTCTTTGAACTGCTTTGCCTTTAAAGTGAGAGACTGGAGTTCCGGCAGTCTTTTTTTATGATCCTGAATTATTTTCACTTTTTCAAAGTTGACTTGTTTAATGCCAGCATAAGAGACAGAAACAACTTCATTACTTTATTCAGACTTTGCAAAGAGAAAAATGTTACCAATGCTGTTTTCAGTGTACGAAATAAGATTTCTCTTAGGAAATTTCCTGCTCAATGATTTCAATATACATCTTTACATTTGTTGTACATAGTGTTTACACTAAAAATATATTCTAAAAATAAATTGATTTTCAAAATATAATTATGGAAATAACTGGGATGGATGGAGGAGAAAAAACTAAATAGCTTATATATTGGATATCATTATATAAATAAAGTTATGAAATTTAAAAATCTTGTTAATTTTTATAAAATAAATGCTTCCTCTACTTTTGGATATACAAACCAGACTAGCTTTTACATTTGAGAATTCTAACAATAATGCATGTACATTATGTGATTAAGAAAACAACTCACTTTTGATCTACAGGATATTGAATATAATTTATCAGGACAGATGTAGGAGAGAGTGTTGTTCCGGGGAAGAGAGTAGTTTGAGAGATCAAAAGAGTACAGGTCAAGTGAGCAATGAAAAATCAGGAGGCAGCTATGGTCTCATGTCAAGGCTAAGTTAGATAAGAAGTTACTATGTAGTGCTCATATAAATGTCAAAATAAATGACAAAGACATGGAAAACAAGCTCTATAAGAATTTGTGGAACTGGGCCATATATAATACTGGAGATTCCCATGAGTATTAGAAACAAGACAAGCAGTTAGGAAAGCAGAAAGCAGTCAACAATGACACTGAAATGTTGAAAAAGCAGTGATGCTTACCTCAGACAGTAAACTTGTGACGACTTCCTGTGTTAACAAAAGCCAGTCCTAGGAAATGGCCTGGGGGTGGTCATGGGCGGGGGTCCCCAACTCCTGGGCCATGGACCAGTATCAGTTGGTGGCCTTTTAGGAACCAAGCCACATAGCAGGAGGTGAGCTGCGGGCGAGCTAGCAAAGCTTCATCTATACTTACAGTGCTCCCCATCGCTTACATTACTGCCTGAGCTCCACCCTTGTCAGATCAGCAGTGGCACTAGATTCTCATAGGAGCTCAAACCCTATGTGAACTATGCATGTGAAGGACATAGGCTGCAGATTCCTTGTGATAATCTAATGCCTGATGATCTGTCACTGTCTCCCATCATCCCCAGATGAGACCATCTAGTTCCAGGAACACAAGCTCAAGGCTCCCACTGATTCTACATTATGGTAAATGGTATAATAATTTCATTGTATATCACAATGTAATAATAAAAGAAATAAAGTGCACAATAAATGTATTCACATGAGTCACCCTGAAACCATCCTCTACTCTCAGTCCACAGAAAAATAATCTTTCACAAAACTGGTTTCTGCTGTCAAAAAGATTCCCCAATCTTTGTGTACTCCTCACTGGTCTTGAATACAAAGGCAATGCATTACTATAGGACTGTTACAACCTGGTTGGATTGGGGAACTTGTCATAGAGAGTAGTTTTTGACAGGAAATGCAGAGGCACAAATTTATGGACCATTACATGGGGCAATAGAGAGTCAAGTTGCAACCACAATGTATAGCCAGTAATATAGCGTGTCTAAATTTGATGTTTACTAGTCACGTTCAATTTGAAGACTCTTCAGAGGTGTCATGACGTGGGGTTGTTTATCTAAATGAACAAAGATATATTTGAAAAGAATTTCATGAGCATTTCTCTATGACTTTGCAACAATCTGCTTCTTCTCACCTCCACATGAAATGAAATTAGACTTTATATCTCATTACTGAGATTGAATGCTTTCCTGGGTTATTTGTGTGGAAGGGAATATAAATTCCCTACTCTATTTCTGACTTTTGAAAAGCCTGGCTAAAGAGACATACCTGTGGAAATGAGGAGGTTCTAACCTCATCAGTTTAAGTGGAGACCATTTAAATAATTATGTTACACCAAGTAATATATTCTGATGTCCTACGAATCAATGTCACTTTTTATGTCTTTTCTTTCATTTGTATTAATGGCTTCAATGTCCTCTTATTAAAGGTAACCTTAAATATATCAAAGATTAATAATGCCAATCCAGTGTACATTGATTATGATTGAGTCCTTGATATTCTCTATATTTTCAAAGAATAAATACCACCTAAATAATACCTCTTTAGTTTTATTATTCACCGTGGAAATAAGCACCTTTGGCATATATATGATTGGTAAGGACCCATGAAAATATCCTCAAGAAAACTATAAACCTTAGGATAATATATTGATTTGAGTTCTCTTTTAATCTGCAACCCAAGTATTTCCATACAAAAATTGTAAGCTTATTCATCTGTGAAAAAACTATACATTGCTTTGCTTATGACTCAAGAAATTCTATAATTTAAAAAACGCATTCCAAGAAAGCCCTGGTAGTAGGGGGAGTCAGTAAGTATTAAGCATTTACTGTATAATACACTCTCAGACGATTGACAATCACCAAGTTCTCACAACAGACCTATAATATGTGGACCATTAAACTCATTTTTCAGGATAAGGAAACAGACACTGAGAGGATAAATTATCAGTCTAGGGTCACACAGTTGGACAGTGACTGGGTTTCACATCCAGGTCTTACTAAATCCAAAGTTCAATGCTTTTGATTCCTGTGTAGCCAACAATGACTGTGTGGCCTCTAGATTCTCAGGGAAGCAGGAAGTGGAGCAGATCAAATGTGAACACTTGAGAGAAGAAGCTGGCAGCAGGAGAGTAATAGCGGTCATCTGGAATAGATCGTATCTCTCTTTTTCTGTCTTCTTCCAACATTCAGTCTGTATATAGAGGCAGGATGTTAAGTTCATTTTGGCACAACATTGAGCTTTCAACACAAAATGTAGTGAGACTAAAATTTTTTTTTTGAAAACTAAAGCTAGAACATTTAGTGAAATTCGTAGAAAGTCGTTGTGGCATACTACTTGCAAAAATGACTACAAATCTTCACCCACCCCTGTATCTGCATTCTTTGCAATGTGATTCTTCAGGAGCTGGAAGTACCAGGAATTAGGATCTGTTTACTCACCTATTCAATAAAAACTGACTGTATAGCTTTCTTTGTTCAATAAAATGCATACAAAGTAATAATGTACTCTTTATTACTTTTTATTTTCAGAGGGCTTGTGCTCTTCTAATTTTCTCTTGGATCTCACAGTTCCTATGCATATAAGTCCAGGCTAGTCTGCTCTACCTCACAGCCAGACAACTGAGAACCACTTGAGGGTGACTGTCCTAGACCAGGCAACTTCCACTGAAACCCACAGCCGATAGCAGATGCAAGAGTAAGCCTAACTTTAAAAGACTAAAGTCTTATCAGCAGATGTGCCCAAATGGTCCATGACAATAATACCTGGGTTTTTCTGTCTTAAGTTTTGGGATGGTTGTTATGCAATAATAACTAAGTAATACAGCTGGTGAGTCATATGGTTTTAAAAAAAGTAACACATACCTAGAAATTCCATTTCAGGGAAATAGTGAATATCAGTGGTAGAAGGAAATATCGTTCAGAAATTCTCTCTTCTTCAGTGAAATATACACAAACATAGTGTTTGAATATGCATTCTGTGGCAATTTATGATTGCTTATAATTCCTAACATGACTCAGAGATAAGAATAATTGGTATTTTAGTCTTTCTCAGAACTGAAATGTTGGGGTAAGCAAAAAGGTTTGGTAGAAAGAGGTTTATCCCATGTAGAAATATTACCTAGAAACTAATATCTGGGAGAGTTTATATACAAAGGCAATGGCATGATAATTATTCATTAATTTAAAATGTCACTGTATAACTCAAACAATGCAACAAGATTTTTCTCATAATGTACAAAAATTATTACATCCCAGGTGTTGTCTCATTATAGCAACTAAAGAAAGCAATTCTCAGTCTTCCATTTGTGTCATACCTTTATAGACATTCCATTCCAAATGGGTTGAACCTGTCAAAATTGTTGGGCATTTGAAATGACAAGTCCAGCAAGAGAAAAAAGATTCAGTTTCTATTGAAAGAAAACATTTGAGAAAGCAGAAAACCAGTATTTTTGTTCCTTTTCATGTAGAAGTTAAAATTTAATGAACCATTCCATAGACTCGAAGTAGTTAGAAGGATTTAAATTTTCTAAATGTCTGGTAGATAAAGAAAAGATGTTTTCTTCAAAATGTATACGGAGGAGTAAAGTTCTATATTACAATATATAAATACACAGTGTGTGTGTATTTCAAACCCTGACTATTTAAATCAAATAAGACATTTGTGATATTAAAACCGTTAAACAGGATTATTGAAATATATCTGTGAAAGTGGAACAAACATAATTTAAAAGGAGAAAAATGATAAACATTTTCTAGTCATAGGATGACATGATTGCTATAATTGAGTACAAATTTGAGTATTAAGCTTTCTCAAAGTTCAGGCATAATAAAAAATATCGGGAACTTATTAAGATCCTCCTGTACATTAGGCACCTATTTAAGCATATTATCTATTTTATTTCACTTAATATACAACACAATAATCCTATGACAGAAATACATAAGACTGTATATCTTATTTGTAGCAGAAGAAATGCAGGTTTAATACAAGATAATTAGTTCATAACCTGGCTTTGCCATTAAAAAGCCATGTAATATTATCAGGCCTCGATTTCCTCATCATTGTAATGGAAGTAATAAATAACACATTTATTTATTCTTTGGTGCAGTTAACATATTTGAAAACACACTATATTACAAAAAATAATTAAGAAATAACTCACGTGTGTGTGTTTGTAATAAAACAAATTCAACATAAACAAATGTGCCAGGAATTTTTTATTCTTCTTCTAAACAGTGGAATAATAAGCAAACTTAGAGGCAGCTCACATTGTAGAAACAAACATAACTAGACAGATAATTGAGTGACCAAAAAAATGGTATGGATAATATATATACTTGTAATTGCCGTACACCAAATTATCAAAAACTTACTCTCTTAACTAATGTACACATATATACTGTCTTGCAGTTTCAGTGGGGTAGGACTACAGGCATGGCTTAGGTGAATCCTCTGCTGAGGATTTCATAAGGCTGCAGTCAATGTGCTAGGCAGGCTGGATTCTCCTCCAGAGGCTCAATTGGGAAAGAATCTGCTTCTAAATTCATTTAGGTTGTTAACAGAACTCATTTTCTTACAGTTGCATAACCGAGTACCATGGACTTTGTTATTTCTTGGCCCAGGGGCTTCTTCAATATGGCTGTTTACTTCCTCACACCCACCAGTAGAGTCTCTAGCTCTAGCTTGTTTATATGGCATAAATAAAACGGGGGTGACAGCAAATCATCTTTGCCATATTCCATTGGTCAGAACAAGTCACAGGTCCTTAAAACATGCAAAAGAGGAGATTATTCAAAGCATAAATACAGGAAGTGAGAATTGTTGAGGGTCACTCTGGGGTCTATTTCTCACAGGTATACAGAAGGGAATACGAAACATGAAAGTAAAATGAGTCAGAGAGAGGGTCGTAATTAAAATGACAGTGTGACATTTGAGGCTATGAAATATGTTTGAAATTTTACCTTGTGAAATGGAATGCCATGAAGGCAAGAAGGTATTTCAGGTAAGTAACGTGAAAACTTACCAAGGGGAATGTATTTTAAATCTTATTATCCCTCATACATTCTTTAATAGTGTCCTGTTAAATAGCATAATCAATACATACCTTATGATCTATTTTAGTATGTTGATCTATTTTACTTTTATGTACAGCATCTTTTTATTTAACACAAAGTAAAATTTACAACTTACCACAATTAAAAAGAAAATAACAAATTTATTGGTTCATACTACACTGATATATTTGTTTGCAGGAGAATGCTTAAATTTAAAAATGAGCTGATGTATATATGAATATATATTAATATATCAGTGTTTATATTTTTTATTCTACTTTTCCTTTATAATTATAGCATTATTTGTGTCCACATTTTTTATGTCCTACTCGTTTTTAAAAAAATTTTATGTGGGATTTATCTGAATCATATATAGCTTTCTTTTTCTCTCTTCCTTTTTTTTTTTTGTTGTTGTTGTTGTTGTTGTGTCCGAGACAGGGTCTCCCTCTGTCACCCAGACTACACTGCAGTGGCATAATCACAGCTCACTGCAGCCCCAGTCTTCCCAGGCTGAGATAATCCTCCTACCTCAGTCTCTGGAATAGGTGGAACTACAGGTGCACACTATCACACCTGGGTAATTTTTGTGTTTTTTAGAGATGGTGTCTCATCATTTTCTAGGCTGGTCTCAAACTCCTGGGCTCAAGCAATCTACCCATCTTGGCTTCCCAAAGTTCTGAGACTACAGGCATGAACCACCATGCCCAGCCACATATATATCTCTCAATTGCTTAATCCAAAACTTTTATTTTTTAACTGAAAGCTTTTTTAAAAATATATCTTTTTAATTAAAAATGTTTTTATTGAATCAATTAAGGGCAATGACAAGTAACAACTTCAGTCCTTCAGCTTTAGCATTGATAATGCTGTGTTTGACAATCCCTAGATTATTTTAGCCGTGTTAGAAAAACAGACAATTAGGACTTTTTAAATCTTAGACAGATTGATTTGCGTTCACTTCATCTAAAAGTCAAAGTATTTAGATATACATTTAAAATTGAAGCATAAAATAGAAATAATAATATTCACTATTAAAATATTCTTAATCTTTTAGCGGTCACAATAATATTGTAAATGCTTTGAAGAAATATTATAAACCTAGATTGATTATGATAATATAAGTTTTGTTGGATAGACAGTTGCCAATTATGGTCTAAAAAAATCTATAAGTATAAATTACATTACTTTTTTCTTAATCATATAAATTTAGTGTTTACCAGTAAAAACTTGTGTGTACTTGCTCCCTAAGGTATTGAAAATAATTATTGCAATTTAATTAGACCAATACAGAAAATGAGACATTCAGTATGTAAAAGTGCAGACTCTGGATCCATGACCTTTTAGTGCAAACACTTACTCCACCATTATGATCTGTGTGGTCTTAAGCAAATTACTTAAACTTCTTGTTCTTCAATTTGTTCATTTTAAAATTAGGATTAAAATGATATCTATTGCCTATGTTTATTTTGGAGTTTAGATAATTTAGCACATATAAATTAAAATAAGTGCATACTTAAAACTTAAGGATTGCTCAATAAATGTTAACAGTATTACTATTTTTGTAAAATTATGAAGATACACAGAGAAATATGACGTTTTTATTTCTAGAGATATAGGTCATATCTCTATAGCAAGTTCAAAGAGATAGGTGATTTTAACACTGGCAAAATATGCCTCAAGTGAATTAGAGGCAAAATTGGTGCAAACTACTATGGATGTGATCTAAACCACATTAAAAAACAGCATATTTATGAATAATATTTTTGAATGTAGTAATCAATTATTTAAATAAAAATTATATATATTGTGATTTCATCTTTGAATCATTTTTGAGAGATTTTTCTAAAAACTATACAGTTAACCAAAATCAGTATTTTTATCATCAAAATAATATGTTTCCAAGATTTTAGGTTGCAAAAGTTATAACATATGTGAAAACTCTCTTATTTTTTAATTCTAAAAACTGATCCTACAATTTTGTATTGAAAGCAAGTATTTTCACTCTATTAAAAAAAGAAACTCATAAAATTATGTATACTTTTTTAAAAACCAACTATTTTGGGTTATCTTGTAATTGTTTGTCTTCTTATTTATTCATTTATGTATTTATAGTTTGCAGTCAACTTTACAGAGCCAGTAGATATAGTGGCTTGTATCTGTGTTGTCACATGTGGGAATAGTAAAAATTGATTTTGCAATTTCTGTTGATATTGATTTGGAAAGAAACCTTATAAATTTCTGTAAAGTCTTTTAATCTACCATAATTATTTATGAAATAGTAGTGACCTTTGGTATTTTCAAATATACTTAACTCTCTAATCTTAGGCTTTTAATTTATGAGATGGCTAAACCTAGTCAAATCAATAATAAAATCAGCATTATTACAACTATTGTGTATCCATAAAAAGTTAAAAAATAAGATCAGCATAAGTTTTTTATATATATATATTAGTTTTATAGATATACATAGAGTGAAATATTGAATATATCTTACAGATGAGTAAAAATAGACTGTTAATTAATCTATCATGGTAAGTGCTTTTCAGAAATATAATAATAGTCTTCCATAGATTTACCATAGAACATTCTTAATTTTAGATTAAGATGGTTAACAAATATGACTAGATGTTTTTTCTTTTTGATACAAGAATTCTTTTTTTCTTTTTTTTTTTTTTGATGGAGTCTCGCACTGTCACCCTGGCTGGAGTGCAGTGGTGCGATCTTGGCTCACTGCAACCTCTGTCTCCCAGCTGCAGGTGATTCTCTTGCCTCTGCCTCCCAAGTCGCTGGGATTACAGGCGCCACCACCATGCCCTGCTAATTTTTTTGTATTTTTAGTAGAGATGGGGTTTCACTATGTTGGCCAAACTGCTCTCAAACTCCTGGACTCGTGATCCGTCCGCCTCCGCCCTCCAAAGTGCTGGGATTATAGGCGTGAGCCACCGCTCCTGGCCAATTCAAGACTTCTTATAATCCCCTGGAAAAGTAAGTTTTAAATGACTTTTGGGTTTGGGATATATAAAATAGTCCCCTCTTTTTTTCTAGTCCCTAGACCCCCCACAATGGATACTTGAAACCTCTGAGAGTACCAAGCTTTATGCACACAATGTTTTTTGTTTTGTTTTGTTTCGTTTTCTGTTTTGTTTTGTTTTGTTTTGATTTTAATCTGATAACCAAGATGGCTGCTAAGTGACTATCAGGCGGTTAGCACAGACAGCGTGGCTACACTTGACAAAGGGATGAGTCATGTTCCCATGGGACAGAGAAGGCTAATATAAGATTTCATCATGCTACTCAGAACACCACGCAATTTAAAACTTATGAATTATTTCTGGGATTTCTGTTTATATATTTAGGCCACAGTAGACCTCAGGAAGTGAAGTGAAACCACAGAAAGTGAAGCTGTGAATAAGGAGGAAATACTGTATTTATTTTATACTTTCTGAGTTCCATGTTTCTCTCTTTTTAAAATAATTTTCTCTTGCAAATGTATTCTTGTTTGTTCCATTATTTGTTCAATATCTTTCTCCTCACCTAGTTCTAATATAGCAAAAAACATGTCTGTTTCTGATCCATATTGAATCCCAGCAGTCAGTATCTACCTGGCGTATAGAAGTTACTCAATAATTGACTGACTGGACTGACTGGACTGACTGACTGACTAAATGATTAAATGGATTTGCTTGGGAAATTTCTTACAAATAAAACTCGGGCAGAAGCATTACATTATCAGCACTCAAGCATACTATGATTATTTCAGAAGAAATACAACATATAACGGATATTTTATTAAAATCATTTGAAAACAAAACTGGAGGCATGTCATACAAATAATCAATACGTTTTTACAGAGCATGTCACTGATAACTCTGAAATAAAACGCTTTTTCTAAAAGACACTTTGTCAATAAAAGTTTGTGATTGCAATTTAAAAAATCCACTGCAAGTCATAATCTCCTGCTCAATGGTTCTTTGTTATAAACCATCCTCCCTACAGCCTAATCTATAACATACACATTTTTATTATGCCCGGTGCCTATGGGAATAACTTACATTTCTTTATGAAATAGAATTACTTAAAGGGTAAGATTAGAGGCTGAAATTATCATCTGATTGCCCTTAGGATCTTGCCTCAAGCTAGTGCTTCTTGAGAGAGATATGAACTGTATGACTTTAGAAAAAATGGGAGAAACTGAAATGCACCAGGATAAAGTTGATCTCTCACTATTACCACCAGCTTGTAAAGAATCATCCAAGGTCTTGGCTAGGTAATTTTTAATATTGTATTAGGAACATTCACTTTTGTAACAAATCAAAGCAATGCTTCTTTTAAGTTCAGCCGCCCTCTAGAGATTTATCTCCAAATAATAAGGAACCTTAACCTATTTCACAGTAGAAGGAAGTTAAATAATAAATGGAAGTTTTGCTTTATTTCTACTGTCCTGTCATACCATTGTTCCAGAGCATTTCTGTCCTAAATCACAGAATAAAGTCAGTCCAATTCTTTAATTCATAACTGAAAAGATGGTAACCCCATGCCCCATTCTTTTATTTGATAGCAGAATGTTTCTCTTCTTTTCTCTAAAATTGTCAGGAGGTAAAAATTAGACATATTTAAGAGTAAAATAAGTAATAAGGGGCCAAGCACAATGATAAGCATGTATTCATTCACTCACACATGAATTCTATTGAGTTTTGTGGTGATGGAGTAGATGGTATTGCAGGAGTGGGGACTGGCACATGTGAAAACACATGACATTGTTTTCAAGCACCAACACTCAGTTAAATGAAAAGGCTATTAACTTAACTATCTATTAAAGAAGAGCCTAAAGGATACATGTCTTAAGAAGAATAACAAATAATTGAGCAATGCATGCTGATTGTTAGGTACTGTTCTAACTTGATTGTGTATACTGGTTTGTTAACTCTAACAAAAACTCTATGCAATCAATGATATTACTACCCCCCATCTTACAGCTAAGAAAGCTGAATTGGATGGAATAGAAACATATTCTTCAAGGCCACAAAACCAATTGGGGTGCCAGAATTGGACTGCAGAGACTAACTCTAGAGTCTCTAGAGTATGGTTCATATCTAGAATGCTCTTAGTGTGAGGTATTGTGAGCGTTTGACACCTTATATTCTATGACCTACAACTTTCTCACAACCCCAGGACATTCAAGATCATGCTTGTATAGACTGTTCTTTAATCGGCATAAATAGCTCTCCTGATTTTGAGTTTACATGGCATGGAAGAGTATAGATGTGGAGGAAGTCAGCAGTGTCCTTAACTCAGTTTTAATTGTTGTTGTTTAAATATCTTGAAACAAATAAAAATATAAATTAATAAATCAGTATCATGAAGCAGGATGGAAAATCTTATAAACTTTTATAGCCAGAAGATGATTTAGACGTAAGGTATTAATACAACTAAAATTGGGCCAGGCACGGTGGCTCATTCCTGTAATCCCAACAATTTGGAAGTTCGAGGTGGAAGGATTACTTTAGACCAGCCTAGGCAACATGGTGAAACCTCATCTTTCCAAAAACAAAACAAAAAGACCAATGTGATGCTTCTTGAAAGGAAGGCTGAGGTGGGAGGATCTTTTGGGTCCAGGAATTCAATGCTTCAGTGAGCTGTGATCACACCATGGCACTCCACACTGGGCAACAGAGTTAGACCCTGCCTCAAAATAAATAAATAAACACAAATACAAATAAAATTTGATATTGGAGCCAAGATTTTGAATGAATAAACATTTGATATGCTATTAAAATATTTATAAGGAGGTGGTTAGGGTAGTGCCTAAAGTCAAAGGCCATGAACTGTCTAAATTTAAATGCTGGCACTTCCTCCTATGTGGCATTGGGAAAGTAGATTAACCTTTTTCACAATAACAGTACGTACTATTGTAATGATTAAATAACTTGACCTTTTATTATAATGAGAGCATTAACGGGCACTAGTAAACATTCAATAAATCTTGGCATTAGTATTTTGTATTCAAGTAGTTAATAATCTCTTTTCTCAAATATAACACAAGACTGGGTATATGGAAAGGAAAGAACATGGAAACAGACTGAATAGGCAAACACATTTTAAATATGGCTACTTGTGGGGATTTATTTATTTGACAAATACTTTATTAATTTCTATTATGAGCTAGTTGTCGTGTTGGTAATTCCTGGGAGTGATAAATATAAAACATTCTTTGTGAATGTACTTGCAATTATAAAGCATTTGCTTTGCCTTTTTCCCCCCATGGTGTATACATATGCCTACTGACCATATTTCCTATTCATTTTCAGATGCATGCAGATCATGAATATCATTATAATTGAACTGTGTCAGATACATTAAATATTATGAAATATGATAACAATAAAGACATTGAAATATGTAATAAGACATATAAACTAAAATAGGCTCAAAATAATTTAACAACAGATATGTTTATAGTAGAAAAATATCATAAAATGACAAATGCTGTTAAGGAACAGAAATAAAGAGAATATAAATATCATAAATATATATACACTTCTAAAAATATAGACTCAAAATATATAAAGCAACACATGTTGGAATTATGAGATGAAATAAGCATAAGTGAAAAATATCACAAAATTGAGATCAGAACTATTCTGCATTCTTTACTTGCTTTTGATTA
This sequence comes from Macaca nemestrina, assembly GCF_043159975.1. NCBI lineage: Eukaryota > Metazoa > Chordata > Mammalia > Primates > Cercopithecidae > Macaca > Macaca nemestrina. The sequence continues at coordinate 123,215,327 of NC_092127.1, read as the reverse complement.
GACCTGTGGTTCTCAACATTTGACTACACATTAAAACTACCTTTGAAGTTTTACAAAATACAAATGCCAAGAGGCTATCCCCAGACATTCTGATTTAATTGGTTTGGGGTGCATCCTGCTTATCAGTTATGTTTAAACGCACCAATGTGACTCTAATGAGCAGTTAGAATTGAGAACCATTGTTATGGCACATAAAGGACTAATAACAAAAATGTCTTTTAATAATTTACATAGATAACTAAGTCAAGATGGGAGAATGAATTAGAATTTAGTTTCAGTGAAATTCTACTAACTTTAGGAGCTCAGTACCATTATCAACTTTCTGCTGATAGAATTAGCCTTGCTATAAAGGTAGGACTGATGTGGTCTGACAATTCTGAATAAAGAATGCAGTGAATACTAGATATATCAAAGGAAAAACATAATTATTTTATTCGAGATAGGAAAGGAAAAGCCAAAAAAGGATTAAAATGGTAAATACAAAATATGATGTGAAAAAATTCCCCAATAGCAAGAAGTACAATATAGATACAAATTGATTATTACCACGTAAACTCACGTATGTTAAGATAAACTAACAATGCATCCCAAAGTGTATCTCCTCATATTTAAAATAAAGATATAGAAAAGGCTAACGATATGTTTATAGTAGAAAAATATAAAATGATAAATGCTGTTAAGGAACAAAGATCAAGAGAATATAAATACCTTATAAATCTATATACTCAACAATATAGACTCAAAATATATAAAGCAACAAATGATGGAATTATGGGGCAAAACAAATGACAAATATAGCTGGAAACTTTATAAACATTAATGACAATTAATGTGGTCAAATACTCATATATTACAATTAATTAAACTAACATATTTAGAAAGAAATTTTATATCCAAAGAGCACAATAAACATTTTTCCTTAGCACACCCAGAAAGTGCCAAACATTTACATAATCTAGTCCACAAAGTAAACGTCAATAAATTTCACATTGATCAACATTATTCAGATTATGTTGTCTCACCAAAATGAAACATTAGACTTAGAAATAGACAGCAAAATGTGTTTTAAAATTTAAATTTGTTTCAAAAATAAATTATATAACTCATGTTACTTCCATTAATGAAGAAATAATAAGAGAAAGTCTAAAGTAAAAATTTAGTGTTGCTCCATCAACACTAAATTAGATATTCCCATATATATGTATAAAATACAGAGTCACATTTATGTAATATTAAAGAATGTCTGAGATGATATTATATGGCTAATATTTTATGAGTTTCCAGATATGATTTATATACTGAAATCTATCCTTTTCCAGGATGCAGTTTGACTCTAACGGGTAGTCATTAATATATCTATGGAAATAATCAATATATAGAAAGATAGATATAGATATATAAAGAGATATAGATATATAAAGAGATATAGATATACATTGATATGAAAATAGTAATAGATAGAATTAATATATCTGTGGAACTACTCCTGTGACTGGCTGTAATTTTTAGTTTTTTCAGGAACCTCCAAACTGTTCTCCTTAGTGGTTGTACTATTTAATAATTTATATTCCTACTAACAGGAAACGAGGGTTCACTTTTCTCCACATTCTTGCCAGCATTTGTTATTGCCTGTCTTTTGGGTATAAGCTATTTTAACTTGGGTGAGATGATATCTCATTTTAGTTTTGATTTGCATTTCTCTGATGTTCAATGATGTTGAACACCTTTTCATATACCTGTCTGCCATTGGTATGTCTTCTGAGAAATACCTATTCAAGTTTTTGCACATTTTTAATATAATTATTAGATTTTTTCCTGTAGAGTGGTTTGAGCTACCTATATATTCTGGTTATTAATCCCTTGTCAGATGGGTAGTTTGCAAATATCTTCTTCCATTCTGCAGGCTGTCTCTTCAATGTTGATTGTAACCTTTGCTGCGCAAAAGCTTTTTAACTTGATGTGATCCCCTTTGGCCATTTTTGCTTTGGTTGTCTATGCTTGTGAGGTATTGCTGAAAATAAATTTTTGCCCAGACCAATATCCTGGAGATTTTCCCCAAAGTTTTCTTGTGGCAGTTTCATAGTTGGAGGTCTTAAATTTAAATCTTTAATCCATTTTGATTGGATTTTTGTGTATAATGAGAGATAGGGGTCTAGTTTCATTCTTCTGCTGATGTATATTCAGTTTTCCCAGTACCAGTTATTTAAGAGATGGTCTTTTTCCCAGTGCATGTTTTTGGCATCTTTGTTGAAAATGAGTTCACTGTAGGTATGTCAGTGATATGGTTTGGCTCTGTGTCCCCACCCAAATGTCACTGCAAATTGTAATTCTCATTGTTTAGGGAGAGACCTGGTGGGTGGTGACCGAACCGTGGCAGCAGAGTTCCCCTTGCTGTTCTTGTGTTAGTGAATAAGTTCTCGTGGGATCTAATGGTTTAAAAGTGTGTGGAACTTTCCCCTTCTCCTCTCTCTCTCTCTGACTCTGCCGTGGTAAGACATGTTTGCTTCCCCTTCACCTTCCACCATGATTGTAAGTTTCCTGAGGTCTCTCAACCATACTTTCTGTATAGCCTGATGAACTGTGAGTCAATTAAACTGTTTTTTGTTTTTTTTTTTTTCATAAATTGCCTAGTCTCAGGTAATTTTATATAGCAGTGTGAGAAGGGACTAATACAGAAAATTGGTACCAAGAGTGGTATACTGCTATAAATATACCTGAAACGTGGAAGCAACTTTGGAATTTGGTCACGGGCAGAGTTTGGAACAGTTTGGAGGGCTCAGAAGAAGACAGAAAGAGTGGGAAAGTTTGGAACTTCCTGGAGACTTGTTGAACATTTTTTTTTCAAAATGCTGATAGTGATATAGACAATGAAGTCCAGGCTGAGGTGGTCTCAAATAGAGATGAGGAACATATTGGCAACTGGTGTAAAGGTCACTCTTGCAATGCTTAGCTAAAAAGACTGGTGGCATTTTGGCCCTGCTCTAGAGTTCTATGGAACTTTGAACTTGAGAAAGATAATTTAGGGTGTCTGGTGGAAGAAATTTCTAAGTGGAAAAGCATTAAAGGTGTGACCGGATTGTTTCTTTTTTTTTTTCTTTTCTTTTTTTTTTTTTGAGATGGATTCACACTCTGTCACCCAGGCTGGAGTGCAGTGGTATGATCTCAGCTCATTGCAAACTCCACCTCCCAGATTCAAGCAATTCTCCTGCCTCAGCCTCCCAAGTAACTGGTATTACAGGTGCTCACCACCACACCCAGTTATTTTTATTTATTTATTTATTTTTGTATTTTTAGTAGAGATGGGGTTTCACCATGTTGGCTAAGCTGGTCTTGAACTCCTGACCTCATTGATCCACAGGCCTCAGACTCCCAAAGTGCTGGGATTATAGGCATGAGCCACCTGGCTGTGACCGGATTGTTTATAAAATATACACTCATATGTGTGAATGAAGAGATTATCTGAACCTGGAACTTATATTTAAAAGAGAAACAGAGCATAAAAGTTTGGAACATTGGGAGCCTGGTCATGTGGTAAAAAAGAAAAAAAAAGACAATTTTCTGAGGAGAAATTTAAGCCTACTTTAGAAATTTACATAGGTAAAGAGAGCCAATTGTTAATAGCCAAGACAATGGAGAAAATACCTTTAGGACATTTCAAAGACCTTCACATCAGCCCCTCCTATCACAGGCCCAGAGTCCTAGGAGAGAACAAAAAAAATGTTTTTTTGGGCCAGGCTAAGGGCCCAGCTTGCTCTGTGCAGCCTTGGGACATGGCACCCTGCATCCCGGCTGCTCCAACTCCAGACGTGGCTAAAGGGGCCAAGGTATAGCTTGAGCTGTGGCTTTAGAGAGTGTAAGCCCAAAGTCTTGGCATCTTCCACGTGGTGTTGGGCCTGCATGTGCACAGAATCTCTGAGGATATGTGGAAAGGCCTGTATGTCCAGGCAGAAGTCTGCTGCAGAGGTGAAGCTCTCATGGAGAACCTCTTCTAGGACAGTGCAGAGAGGAAATGTGGGGTTGGAGCCCCCACACAGAGACCCCACTGGGACACTGCATAGTGTAGCTGTGAGAAGAGTGCCACCATCCTCCAGATGCCAGAATGAGAGATCCACCAGTAGCTTGCACCATGTGCCTGAAAATCTGTGCTATTCAACACTAGCTCATGAAAGCAGCCACAGGATTGGTATCTTGCAGAGCCACAGAGGCAGAGCTACTCAAGGCTTTGAGAGTCCACCCCTTGTATCAGTGTGCCCTGGATGTGAGATACAGAGTCATAGGAGATTATTTTGGAGCTTTAAAATTTAATGACTGCCCTCCATGTGACCTGTAGCCCCTTTGATTTGGCCAATTCCTCCCACTTGGAATAGGAACATTTACCCAGTGCTTACACTTTGATTGTATCTTGGAAGTAACTAATGTGTCTTTGATATTACAGGCACGTAGGCTAAGGGGATTTGCCTTGTCTCAGATGAGACTTTGGACTTAAACTTTTGGGTCAATGCTGGAATGAGTTATGACTTTGGGGGACTGTTGGGAAGGCATAACTGTATTTTGAAATATGAGAAAGATGTGAGATTTTAGAGGAGCAGGGGTGAAATAATGTGGTTAGGCTTTGTGTCCCCACTTAAGTCTCATTTTGAATTGTAGTTCCCACTGATGGCAAGGGACCTAGTGGGAGGTGATTGGATCATGGGGGTGGATTTCTCCCAGGCTGTTACTGTGACAGTGAGTAAGTTCTCATAAGATCTGATGGTTTAAAAGCATATGGCACTTCCCCCCACCCCTCTAACTCTCACTTGCTTTAGTAGGATAAGGCATGCTTGCTTTCCCTTTAACTTCCACGGTGATTCTAGGTTTACTGAGGCCTTCTATTCATGCTTCCTGTACAGCCTGTGGACTCATGAGTCAATTAAATGTTTCTTCTTCAACAATTAATATTATTTTGTATGTTTTTTCATTTTATATAATTACAAATTTAAAGCTGTTGTAGTTTATGTAATTCCTACAGTAAAAGTGACAGAAAATCTTTTGAAAAATAAATATAAATTTTTATAAACATACACAATGGGAACTTGTAATATTTTTTAGATTTTTTGCAATGTACTAAATATTGACCAGAACATCTTATTCCCATTTAGATATTTTTTTCTATTTCACCTAATTTTTTTTTGTGGAAATGTTTTACTAATTTTTTCTTTTTTTTTTTTTTTACATTTCACCTATATTTTCCTTTTCATGATTTAATATGTTCATCATATTTTTCTTAAAACATGTTTGTTTCCTGAAACCATTCCTTATAAAACAAACCTCCTAATCCTGTTAAACCTTGCAGTTATTCTCCATATACCATTTAAAGAATTTGAATCACTGTACTTCATTAGAGTATAACACTAAAAATAATTTTTCAAATTGACCTTATGAAGCCTTTGTGTAATACAAATAGTATCTTTCCTAATTAATTTCTAATTCTTATGCTTATGTAACTTTGAAATATGCAAAATGTTTACATTGTGGACTTGCAAAAATGTTCCTTCAAGTCACTAAACACTATTAGCATTTATGACTCATAACAACATAATGTTGTCATTTTATTTAAGAAACATTTTCATTATTTTAAAATGTAAGTGGAGCATACTAAAAATATATTAACCAAGAGCCACAGCAAGTGCTTCTCTTGCTTATTCATAATATTGTGATATATTGTACACAAGTGAAGTTTCCTGCCAACAACTCCATTAGTAATTCCAAACATCAAGAAGAGTAACTTGATTGAACTCGATGTGAAAACTGTCCATTGAATGACACCAATAGCATATTTAACAATTTTGTTCTACTTGAAAACACATTAAAAACCATATTGGTGGTTATACTGACAGTAAATTATAATGTGGTAGATGGAGACAGAAGAATAAATTAGGAAGTTACTGAAAATTGTAGAAATGTAAAATAAAGGAAATATTTCAAATAATATTTTAGCATTCAATATGTCTTCTAATATTCTTTTTTAAAGTCTTTAATTTTTAAGCATTTTACATTTTAATATGTATTTTCAACCATTAACAACTATAGGTAGCAAAAGTTAGGAGTTTTGGCCATTGCCACTGGTATAGCATCTTTTAATTTTAGTACCACTTCATGTCACAATTTAAACTAGAACATATTTCATTTATGTTTAAAAATTATAGTTAGAAGACCCTGAAAATGCCACTCCTAAAAAAAATTGGTTTGCTACAGATTCCTCAGTTACTCTCATTTCTCCTAAATTATTGAGGTAGAAACAGAGATTAATAATTGACCCAACATACTCATATATACTCTTCTTCCCCATAATGCATAAGTGTCTTACATTTGTTTATTTATTTTATATTTGTATCCTTCTTATATGGAAATATAAGGAATGACTTTGTTATATAAAAGAATAATTCATGCGCAACACCTCAAGTTATGGACAAATTATTTTTCTGTCAGGGAAAACTAGGTCATCAGTTATATCAGTAACATTGTAGAAAATAAGAATTAAGTTCCCAGTGCTATATGCCTGGGTATATGGACATGTTTATATAATTCCATGGACCATGCAGTTGGCATAAATATGTATTTCATTATGGCTGAATTCTGGCACCAAGAAAATTAAGCTTAGTCTAAATGCATGGAATAATTTTAAAACTTAAAATTCTACTATAGCATTCTAACTGGTGTGAGATGATATCTCATTGTGGTTTTGATTTGCATTTCTCTGATGGCCAGTGATGAGTAGCATTTTTTCATGTGCTTGTTGGCTGCATAAATGTCTTCTTTTGAGAAGTGTCTGTTCATATCCTTTGCCCACTTTTTGATAAGGTTGTTTGATTTTTTTCTTGTAAATTTGTTTGAATAATTTGTAGATTCTGGATATTAGCCCTTTGTCAGATGGGTAGATTGCAAAACTTTTCTCCCATTCTGTAGGTTGCCTGTTCACTCTGATGGTAGTTTCTTTTGCTGTGCAGAAGCTGTTTAGTTTAATGAGATCCCATTTGTCTATTTTGGCTTTTGTTGCCATCTCATACCAGCTAGAATTGCAATCATTAAAAGTCAGGAAACAACAGGTGCTGGAGAGGATGTGGAGAAATAGGAACACTTTTACACTGTTGGTGAGACTGTAAACTAGTTCAACTATTGTGGAAGACAGTGTGGCGATTTCTCAAGGATCTAGATCTAGAAATACCATTTGACCCAGTGATCGCATTACTGGGTATATACCCAAAGGATAATAAATCATGCTGCTATAAAGACAACATGCACACCTATGTTTATTGTGGCACTATTCACAATAGCAAAAACTTGGAACCAACCCAAATGTCCATCAGTGATAGACTGGATTAAGAACATGTGACACATATACACCATGGAATACTATGCAGCCACAAGAAAAGATGAGTTCATGTCCTTTGTAGGAACATGGATGCAGCTGGAAACCATCGTTCTGAGCAAACTATTGCAAGGAAAAAACAGCAAACACCGCATGTTATCACTCATAGGTGGGAATGAAACAATGAGAACACATGTGCGCAGGGTGGGGAACATCCCACACCGGGAGCTGTCATGGGGTAGTGGGAGAGGGGAGGGATAGCATTAGGAGAAATACCTAATGTAAATGATGAGTTAATGGGTGCAGCACACCAACATGGCAAATGTAAACGTATGTAGCAAACCTGTACATTGTGCACATGTACCCTAGAACTTAAAGTATAATAAAAAAAAAAATTCTGCTATAGCATATTGTCAATAGAACAGGATTTAGTAACTGATTATTAAAAACTGATTAGATCTAGACTCTGATCTTTTCTTAAAATTTAGTCAGCACAGTTATTATTCTCTCATGACAGCATTCAGCTTAGTCTCAAAACCCCATGGAACTGAATTCTACAAAATCCAAATGAGCCGAAAAACAGATTCTTCTGTACAGCTCTCAGAAACCAGTGCAGCCTATAGACATCTATATTTCCAACCATTGAAATCTGTACTAACCTTCTGATCTACAAAAACGTACAATAATTAATATGTATTGTTTTAAGCCAACAAATTTGTGCCATTTCTTTGACTGCAACTATAGAAAATTTACAGACACGCTTCCTCATCTAAATCATTATGTTAAATCTGGCTTTAAATACTTCTCAAGTCAACTCCCCTCTTTGCATTTAAATATCATAATTCAAACCATAATTTAAAAATTATATATTATTATATATGTTTCAATATTATATATTTACTAATTTTAATTGTGTCCAGAAAAATTGTCAAAGGCTTGGAAATGGGTAAAACAGTTTGCTATTTCCTTTTAGTAGAGTCCTGAGCATTGCCTTGCAGAAGCTCTGGGAACTTTAGAGTATGAGTTTTTGGTCTTTAAATATTTTTTGACTAAGTTATTTTACAATTCTATAATGGTAAGGTTAACTTGTTGAAATTAATAGTGGTGACAAGAATTATTGACTATAAGAATGCAAACTATTAATATAATCAATTTCTGCCCTATACAAAAGATAATCCCACATTTAACCTTTTTTTGTCCCTTGGAGATAATAACCAGTTTTCATCTATTAGTAAATAAATTTTGGCATTCATGACTATGATGTAGAGCAAGCAAATGATACTCCTGCTTGGGCCAAAAGCAAGACTGAGAGACCATCCAACTGAATTACTGTGAATGCTGTTACTCTCACTAGTTAATGAGTTAAAAATCTTACTGGCATGTGATTATTTTATATTTATAGATATTCTTTTCTTAAATTTTAAAAATTTACACTTTATTATTTGCTATCTCAAAGTCATATCACCAGGCATGTCCTACTTAAAGACACAGGTAGCTCATTTATATCTCTGACTGAACTTCAAATTTCTTTTTTGTTTGTTTGTTTGAGATGGAGTCTCACTCTTTTTGCCCAGGCTGGAGTGCAGTGGCTTGATCTCAGCTCACTGCAACCTCTGCCTCCCAGGTTCAAACGATTCTCCTGCCTCAGCCTCCCAAGTAGCTGGGACTACAGGCAACCACCATCATACCTGGCTAATTTTTGGTATTTTTAGTAGAGACAAGGTTTCACTGTGTTCACCAGGATGGTCTCGATCTCCTGACCCCGTGATCCGCCCGCCTCGGACTCCCAAAGTGCTGAGATTACAGGCGTGAGCCACCATGCACAGCCTCAAATTTCTTAACTAATATTCAAAGCTCTTCGTACATACATACCTGAAAACCTCTCTTCACCTTTTAACAGCCTCTCCTATTTGTGTTTCAGATTCCCATCTTTCCTTGCAGGCTGTTGCAGGTGTTATGCTCTGCTTCAGCTCTTAATTTTACCCGAACTTCTTCTTCTATTTTCTTATTTTACCTTCCCCTTCTTTAATTTTCACTTTCTATTTTAAATGTTTCTTCCTCTTATAATTCTTCCTTGGACACTCCAACCTGGAATGCCACACTAACAAAGCACATGTCATCTTCTGTTTCATCACCAATAGACTCCGTAAACATGATTGTCGTATTCTTCACTGACATACATCCCCATGCCCCTAACACTTGGCATAGTGTACGCTATGCATGAGTTTAATTATGTAAAGACTGCTTTCTCTTTAGTTGATTATCTATTGTCTAATATAAAATTACTTTATAAATGCAATACTTCCTATAACCAAGGAAGTCTCATTCCATGACCCAGTTGGGAAAAATCAATCTCACTATAAATTTATTATTTTTATGAAAGAAATTTAGGGCTTTTGATAGGATAATTATGGATGCACAACACTTTGTGAGTTTGGAGACACCCATATTATCTTTTAAATCTACTAAATACTTTCTGTTTTTAAAACATATATAGAAGAATCATAAGAAACGATGTATGTTATTAAATACCTTTGAGAGTTTGTTGAATTATGATTTTGCATTTCTGCAACAATGACTAAGATAAATCATTTTCTCCCTAACTTTATAAAACTTAAATATTAAAAAAGAATGTTATAATATGACAATAATATAAACTGCTGAATACTAAATATTTTTAAAGAATGTTAACATTATTTTCCTTTAATTATAAAATTAAAAAGGTTCTAAACAACTATAACATACTACATAATGAAGATTTCCTTTGCTTAAATTGTAAGAACTATTTTCCCACAGAGACAAAACATTAAACATACTGTATTTTATAAACGATAACAAAACAATAACCTAAACAATTTGATTATATTTGTTTCTAAACATAAACACATCTTTGAATATACAAGACTTTCCTATTTCATTTATTTATCCCTCTTGTATCCAAATCATATTGAATATGTAACATTATTTTCTGATGTTATATAATTCTTTTCTTCCGGTATTTGAAAGACCAATGTGAATGGCAGGACTACAAGAAAGAAACAAAACATCATTTTTCACTGATCCTTTAGGGAAGAGAAATATGTTCTCTAACCTCAGTATAAATCAACAGAGAGTTTTTTGTGGACAGCTTACAGTATTCTGACTAGTGTCTCAGAAATGTATGCTCTGTGAGTTTTCAAATTCTTTCAGAATTAGGCTCTTCAGCTTTTGAGTCTCTAGAATTTTAAAGTTTAGTTTTTGTTTCAAAGCTTCATTGTTTCTTCTACACCACACTACCTATTAGATAATAATATAGCAAATGAATAGCCAGATTTTACAGCTTTAAAATTTTCCCTTTATATCCAAAGTAGTAAAAATTATGAATTGAAATGAAGAGTTGGGAAAAATAAAATCCAGAAAAGTAGGATCACATAGTAATTAAACGCCATCATACATTATACTTTTAATAACCTGTGTAATGTGCATAGGTTACACATTTGTTCTCCACTGAGGACACAAAAAAATATAAAATAAAATAAAATAAAATAAAATAAAGTGAAATAAAATAAAATAAAATAAAAGCAAGGAAGAAAGGATAGTGATAGTAGAATAATTCCTTTTCCTGAGAAATTGCCCCTCTGATATTTTAAAATATCCTGAAATTGAACAGAGTAAAATCCCAGGGATGTAAACTGACTATCTCTGCAATATTTATGTCACATATCTTTTGATAGTATTTTTTTTTTTTTACTTAGCTTTTTGTAATAAGTACTTCCATTGTTTATCTCGCTGAATGATTGAGAGATTTTACTTGACTTTTTTTCTCACATGCTGGATTTTCAAATTCCAAAATCTAATAATTAAGAAATACTTCATTAGTTGATTTCATTACTAAAAAAGAGGCTAATATAGAAAATGTATTGTCAGTTCTGCTTTTAGTAACAGCTACAAATTATTTTTCTCTATTTCATTAAAAACATATTAATTTCTATAGATTTCTCTTTTATGAACTTCTGGGGAATTTTTCCAATAATAATAGAAAACAACCATATGGAATCTCATTATCAATTACTGGTTACTTAATTACTGAATTGACAACTTCGGAATGTACCATTGTATTTTTTAAATGAAAAGTCTAGTTTACAATTTGTTACAGAGAATTTGCTATTTAAAGTGAAATGAACATTTTATATATTAGCTGGAAAAAAAGTTAAACAAATAAATGCTGTAATATAGATTTTCTTTGGTCTTGTATTAATATTTAACACAATTGAAAAAAAATTACATAAATGTATTATCCTAGGAAATAATAAGAATATCTAGATTATAGATTATAATTATTGTGACCAATAAATTAAACATAAATTGAGTGCTTATGAAGTACTCAAATTACCATAGGAGAAAAACAATAACAGGTTATAAATAATTAATATTTAATCTGTCTATTAAGAGATAACTTCTTTGTCCCAGCAGGCTGAGTGGATAATAACATTTGTTAATGATGCTCTCTGAAAGAGTATGAAGGCTGAAGATTACTAAATTTCTTTTATGTTATTTGTTAAAGCTCGTTTTTATTCACAAAGGACAGACAATTTTTCAATTTACCTTCATATATGTATATTATTGCATCTCTATTCAATATCAAAAATAAAATAATTTTATGTTTAACATATAGAAAACACTTGATAAATTATTCCAGTGAAATTACTGATATATTTAATAGTAGATTCAATAAAGTCTCCTGGTTCAGAGGCCATTATTCTCTTTAATAGTACTGACCTAGATATAATAAGGTAAAAAGGGACATAAAGATTATGTACTTTAGTCAACTTATTTTACAGATAAGAAAACTGTGAGCTGAGACCTACAGAGGTTAGTTTATCTCACAAAAGTTTGTAGAGCTGGTTATTGGCAGAATTATTACCAAGACCTGAGTTTTCTGAGTCCATTTCAGTATTCTGTCTACTAAGCCATGCTAGACTTCTTATTCAATAAAACCAAAATGCTATTTTTAAAAATATGCTAGTAACATTTACTTTATGTTAATCTACTTTTTTAGGAAAACAGTATTACTATTTCCTTCATATAATATTACATAAATTACTTTATTCAGGGAGTAGAATCAGATGTTCAATATTTTCAAGTAAATTTCCTGGGTACATTTTAAGTGAATATTTGAAATACCAACACAAGTGAATAAGAAAGTGTGAAGACATCTGTTCTCTGATTCTTGAAAAATAACTCTCTCAAGTACTATTCAGAATTTGTTGAGCACATAATGTAGCAGGCACCATACAAGGCACAGAAAAATCAGTTCAAAGAGATATAAAGTTTACACCATGACTTATTTTGATAATTACACAAGGGTGATTAGAATTTTCAGGAAAACTGTGAGGTGTCATTTTATGCTGGAGCATAATGAAGATCAACATTGTATTTTACATAGATTATTTAGACAAGTGCAAGACGAAGTGTTTTGGGCCAAGATTAAAAGCAACAAAATAAGCGGAATTAGCAATCAGAGAATTGGCATGGATGCTTTCCAAAGTAGTCACGTGTGAGTGAAAAGGCAATGACAGTGAACATAAAGAGGAGATAAATGGCTCAAGACATATTAAGAAAGTAAAATACTAGGTTTTGATAGCTAAACAAGAAAATGAGATGGAAAAATCATCAAGAACACAGCCCTGATGCTTGACCCTAACTGTGCGGATAGTCATGCACTTAGCAAGAACTAAAATACAGAAGGAGAATTCAGAATAACTGGAAATATAAATTATAATTTCCATTTTAGACATTGAGTTTGAGGTGCCTGTGTATCATTCAAATGGTGACGACACCTAATAGAAATCCGAAATGTGAGTTCAGAGAGTTAAAGTTTTGGAAATCATCAACATGTAAGTGGTAGCGGAAATTTGGGATATAAATAAAATATCTTAGGATTTGGATATAAAGCAAAAGAGCATTGTTAGACAAAACAGAACAGAATAAACTCGAATAAACAGAATAAACAGAATAAAACTCTGTTCTATGTTTACATTCAGGGGACAATCTGAAGAATGGTAACTTGAAAATGAAATAATGAACTAACTGAAATAGGAATGATACCAAGAAAAAACTGTGAGCAGCACAGCACACTCCAAACACTAGGTGGAGCTCAAGGTTCCTCTTTGCTAATATGTTTCCATTAAGGATGGACCAAGTTAAAGGGCAATGTTATTTTTCTACACAAGATGTGGCATGGTCTTCTTTTTGAGATTTGTTTCCTTAGTTTTTCTCTTATTTCCCAGGAATATGGCCTCAAGGCCAAAGTGTTAACTTAAGTCAGTAAAATTTGGGGTATGCGATACCCAGATGAGCTCTAGGCATTAAGGCAAATCAGTCCCCACCCTGCTGCTGCCTTCATTAACTTCTATCACCATTACTTTCCCAAATTGTAATATGTGGACCACCTGCATCAAAATTATCTAATCCAACCACCAATCTACTGAATCAGAATGAAGTGGATGGGGAGTTTTCCTGGTAAAATGCGTTTAAAATAAGCACTTCTTACGATTGTTAAGTTTCCTAGTGTTTAGAACAATTGATTCAGATGTGAAATATAAACATGGACATAAAAAAATAGGCTATAAATTTCAGGATCTAAACATGCCCTGTTCAATACAATGTCCAGTAGCCACTTGCTACATGCAACTATTGAGTACTAATATTATTTACTGGTGAATGAAGAACAGAATCTTTACTTTTATACAATAATAATTAAACAAATTTAAACCTTATGCCTCTATCAGTAAAACTTTTGGTTATATCTAGAACAACTTGTTTATATGAACCTATTTTTAATACTGTAAGTATTGTAAACACTAAATACATACATGCATTTCTGATAAAAAATGACATATGGATTGATATGTGCTATCTTTAAGTACAAACTGGATTTTGAAGATTTGACAAGAAAAAAGAATGCAAAATATTCATTAATAATTTTTATATTGATTACTTGTTGCAATGATACTGTTTTCACCATATTGAGAAAAGTATAAATACATATAAATAATTTATAGCCATCACATAAATTATAAATACATAACATCTAAATAATATTACATATAACAATATATACAAAAAGTATATAATGTGGACATTTAATGTATATATTTATACTATATGACAAAATAAAACATTTTATTGCATATTAAATAATACAAATATAGAAATATATAATAAATATAAGTAAATAAATAAAACACATTACAAAATTAATTTTTATTTTTATTTTTGCTGTTTCTAAATGTGGTTACTAGACATTTAAAACAACATGTGTTGTTCACATTTTACTTCTATTCAACATCATTGAACTCAACAAAAGTAATTCCATATGTGAGGTTTCTACTGCTGCATAACATATTATCAAAAATCTAGTGTCTTAAAACAATCACATTTATTATATTGTAGTTTCCATGATAGATGTCTGGACATAGATGAGCTGTGTCCTCTGTTCAGAATGTCATGATCACTGTGTTACACAGGCTACATTCTCATCTGAAGGATCCACTGGAAAAAAAATTCCCTTTCCAAGTCCATTGAGGTTGTTAGCAGAATTGATTACATTGTGACTGTAAGATTGAGACCTTCAGCTCTTACAGGTAGCCTGTAGATTTTGCCTTGGAAGCTTCTCTGTAGGTAATTCACAACACAATGGCTTGCTTCTTCAGAGCCAGCAGGGAGCAAGAGCAACTCTAGTGACAGAGATTTACAGAACATAATAGCATCATAGGAGTGATATTTCATCACCTTTGTTATAAAATGTAACATAGGTATGGGAGAGATATTCCTACATCATTGCCATTTTCTATTGGCTAAGAACAAGTCACAGGTTCCAATCACGCCCAAGCAGAAGGGATTATACAAAACATGAACACTAATAGGCAGACATCATTAAGGATTACTGTAGGGTTTATCTGCCATGTATCTGTAGTTTCATATCCATCAATGTTAGTAACAGACCACACTGTTAGTTAGCATAAGAAATTTTCTTGTTGCTGAGCTTTCATGAGGTTAATTGAATTGTACTTTAGCACTCCTCTTAGAACAGCTCTGAGTTACATATTAATATAATCATGAATGTAATTAGCTCTAGGTATATAGAAAAAAAGTAGTTTCCAGCAACACAAACTGTAAGTAGTTGTTTTCATTTTTTCATATAAAGACAATAACTGAAAAGTTAATACTAATATACAAGACAATATGTAATTAAAATAATGCTGCTGTTGAGAGAAAATAAAGACCATTTCCCTTAGGCAAAACTAGGTCAATTCATATTATGGATATATTAAGCTGTATTCCTACTCACCTAACTCACTTTTTAGCTACATTCACATTAATGGGAAATTTTAAAAATTTTCGAGAAAATTTAATTTTATTATTTCAATGATGAAGACTTCTATCTCCTAACACTTTGTTGATAGTAATTTTATGCTAATATACATTCCCTAAGAGCACAATTGCTACAGCAGAACTGTGCATGCTTAATAAATGACCTTACATAAAACAACCCTAGGACCTATGGCAGAGATGATCCTTGGTCAAATATTTGAGGATCCTCTGAGACTGGATGTAGATTCCATACGTTGGGAAGAAATGGGTTTTCCTCTCCACAGGTTGGGGAGAGTGCATTTTCCTCTCTAAGAACACCGGACTTGCAAAAAGAGATTTCTACAATTTTATGTATTTGTATGATAGGAAATCTTCTAATTTCAAAAACATGTGGAACATTTGCATACACTTACATGAGATTAGTATTTTTTTATCTGTGATATTAGTAAAGCTTAATCTTTGGTGCAAACAGAATGGAAGCATAATATAATAACATCTAGGGTAATACTAGATGGAGCTGAATAAAAATGAGTGCATAGCAAATAATAAAATGAAACATACAATCAATAGCTATTCAAGTGAAGTATTAATAAAAAATATGTTATGTGGAAAGTAATTTTCTTCCTATTTCATAATATTCCAATTATAAATTTATCTTGGTTATATAAATTTTCTGTGTATTCTTCATTTTCAAAATAATAATTTTGACTTTAATTTTTGATTATTTTTCTAAAATTATACAATTTCAATAATTATTTTATAGTTTGTATCTTTATTTCTTACATGAAATAAATTCATTGGCTGAAAGAAACAGTATAAATTTAATGAGTTTAATAAAATTATAGTAATATAAAGTCAGGATATTTATAACTGTAACCCAATGAATGTCAGCATTTATTAAGAAGAAAATGGGGAAGTTTAACAATAGAAGCAGAAAAAATACCAATATATTCTTATACTTGCTACTTTTTTGGTTACTCTTTGTAGTGTTTTTATAAAATGAGTAATAGAAAGAAGGCATTTAGGAGAACACAGATATTTCAGACAAAATTTTAAGGTACTGTTGCAAGGCACTAAAAACATAATTGATTACAAATAGAGAAAAATCACCATTACAATGAGCTTCTATATTTATTGTCTAAGAACAGTATTTTAGAAAAGAGCATAGTAAGCTTTGTTACAACTGAGAATATAATATTACAAATACTGTGCCACATTTCAAAGACATATGTAGTTCTCTTTTATGAGTTAACAAGGACAATTTAACAAAATCTTTAAAACTTTTATTTTGACAACATGATAGTTAATGCTTAAATACATCTAGTGCTGGTAGTTGAAGAGACTTATTAACAAGAAACTGTCAGTAATATTATTTATAGTTTCTCACTGGTGAAAAAAGAGCTGCATCATTAATTGCACCCGTTTAATTGTCAATCTATTATTTCATGATTCGATATTATATTGATAACTTGGGATATCCCATCAAAAATATTTGGTTAGGAAAGGTGAACAAATAATCTCACAATCTGAAACTATATTATATCATGTCATATCCTTTTATTTAATGCTATACTATATTATGAGATATGTTTATTTTTTATTTTATTTAATGCTGTGTAATTAATCGTCTTTAAATTTCATCATGTAAGATAACCATTTGCTTGTTTTTTATAACCTTCTTTGTCAAGAATTTTGAGCAGAGATTGGCTAGGAGGCTGTTTTTATGTTTTAGTTTTAATGTTTTTTGGTTTATTTTATTTACTTTTTAAAAATTTTACTTATTTATTTTGTGTTGGAACAGGAATTGGCTGGGTGGTTATGCTTAATTTATTGCCAGCTGCAGCCCTTCAAAAGGCTGCGTCAAGCTGATGACTGAGCTGGGCTGAAACATCCTAGATGACTTCACTCTCATGTCCAATGTTTCCGTGTTCCTCTATGTGGCCTCTTCATGCTGTTAGTTTGAGCTTTCCCACAGTATGGTACTTTCAGGGTAGTAGAATTTCTTATATGACAACTAGATTCATGAGTGAAAATTGTAGTGACAGGGTCTTTAAGCAATCAACCTACAAAAAGCCTTAGTATTACTTTTATTATATTCTATTGAACAAAAAAAAGTTCAAAATTAGCCTTATTTCAACTTCTTCGATCTTATTAGAATACTAAAAAAAAAAAAAAAAAAAAAAAAAGTTATCTCAATGATTTGATTTCTGCCTGTCTCTACAACATTTTGTTACTTCTTCTTTCCCACTATACCCTGGAATTAGCATTTTTAAATTGTTTCTCCAAAAGAAAGCTTTTGCCATTTAGTATCTTCATATATGTTTCCTTATTCTTAGAATGCTGCTATGTGATACTGAAAGCCCAGCACAAATGCTACCTGTAGCATGCCATTTTAACTACCTTATTTTACTGGGTATCCCATTCAACTCTTGATTATTATCTTTTATTTATAGTTTTATTAATGATTTATGATGATATCCATGTTTATATCTAAACATAAATATATAGGTTATTTATTTGTCTATTTTTTCATTGTCTGTCTTCTCCATCAAAATATAAGCTCAAGAAGAAAACAGCAATGATTGTTTTATAAATTTTTGTTTAGAACATAAGTAACATGCCACTGTGGCAAATGTTTATTAAGTAACATACCATTGTGGCAAATGTTTATTAAATGTTTATTAAAGAAATGACAAGAAAATATGGTGGTAATTTAAAGTTAAATGAAAAAAGAGATTTTAAATCTAAATGAGTGAAATGAAACTTCCACGTGGGTTTGTGTGTATGTACTTGTGTAGATGTGTAATTGTGTTGAGAAAGTCTGGAAGATTTACCAGAGTATTAGTGCAACATTTGATCTTTAGAGAGTCCTATTATTAGTGAATGCTTGACTATTCCCTCTTTTACTATTTTTAAAAAGTTAAATATGGATATGTATATTTATTGTAATAAACGTGAATTTTGTCTCATGTTACTCTTATCATACTTTAGATTCTTTGTGTGCCAGATGAGTATTCTAACTTCCATGGCTTATTTTCACTACAACCTATTTTTCTGCATCATAGAAGTAACTCATGCTATAGTTATGTATAAGTTGAAGCTAATTAGGTTTAATCATTATATTAATTTTCTTTAGGGATGCATTCAAGTAATTGTATAAACCATACAGAAAATTAATACCCACTTTGCCCTTGGCATAACACTTTCTCTTCTGCTATTTAGTAGAAATGGATCACATAAATGTTAAATTTATGCTATTCTGCTGACAGTGAAACTTAAAGAAAGCTCTCATGCTATTAAGCTAAAGTTGAAAGAGTAGGGTTAAAGAAATTTCTCCATTGTAAGAGAAATGTGAGCTTTGCAGAAAGTAAATTGGCTAGGAAAAATTCAATGAGGTGCCATCTAAAATGACTAGATAAAGTAAAGAGAGTGCTTTGTAGAACCTGTGAGAAAGCAATTTAGATATTTGTGGTGATAGCTAAGATTCTTGGATACCTAGAAGTAATCTAAATCTGAAACTACTTGAAGGATAGTGAAGAGAAACACTCCATCTTGTACCATTTTTGTGTTTATTTTTGCTTGTTGATCTGTCATCATGGTTAATCATTTGTTATTTATTGCATCTTTCCATTAAACATAGTGGAAGAACAAAGATTAAAACTCCACAAGCCAAAGTAGCTTCCATGAATGGGAATATTCTCTGCATGTGCAGTATTTATGACCACTGCTTCACTTTTCATTCTTTTTCAAATGCCACTGAAAACATTTTGATGAAGTTACTTCCAAGCCTGTATTCATTTGTGTTTTGACATTAAATATTACTTGAAATGTCCAAATAATTAAACTTCTATGTTAAATATCTTTGCTAAATAATAGATCAAAACATCTCATTATGTATGAATCCATCTCATTATGTATGAATCCTCTTTGTCATTTATTATTTACAATCAGCAGAAAGTCTGTTAAACCATGTATATACATTATCTAATTTAATGTCTGTGAACCCTGAATAAGCTCAATTATATTAAACTCCTTTTAAAAGTGAGGAAGTGAAGCTCAAAGATCACTGAATTTGTTCAAACTTTGAACTAATAATAGGGAAAGCTGGTATTTGAATCACTTCTCCTTAGGCTGAA